>NW_009224487.1:17513-65715 GCF_000690835.1 Fulmarus glacialis | reverse complement strand
GCAGCGTTAGGTTAACAGTTGGACTTGATAATCCTAAAGTTCTTTTCCAACCTGAATGACTCAATGATTCTATGATTCTATATAGGGATATTATTTCAACACACTGGTATTTGTTTACATTTAGATAGAAACTTTTTACAGATTTGTTAAATATATTGTAGCTTTGGAGCCAATCAATTTTTCTTCCAATCTACATTTGATAGTAATACAAAAGTTGAAGGCTTTCTCACAGTTTACATAGCTTAGGATGTGCTTTCATGTAACCCAACCATGTAATCCAACAGTTAATTTCATAGCAACAGAAAGAAAACGTAAAATAATGAATCTCTCTCTCTCACACACACGTATCTAGAAACCAGGACATTACAGAAATCTAGCAATATTTGGTAACTCTACATAAATAAAGAGCTTACTTTCTTCCTTCTTGCTGATAATGGCTGGCAGGGTGTAGATCTGTAAAAAAAAGGGCAACAGGTCAATGTTTGTGCTTTAAATTCTTTATTACCAGGCTTGTTGGTAGTTCTTAAGCTAGCTGCAACATGCTGTGTATTAGCTTTCTCCTAGGGGAAAGCCAACCTTGCCTTCCATCTTCTCTTGAAGTTTACCCCCACAGCACTGTTAACCCAGGTTAAGAGCCCTGTGCTAGGATCTGAGCAGGTGGAGAGGGCAACAATCCACTATTTTGGTTGTGTTTGCAGTTTTACACAGCTGATCATCTTCACCTCTGGGGAGGAGGAAGAGTGCCAGCAGGATGTGTCCCAGAAACCTATTCAGGCCGACCTTGAGATTCTAGATTGACTAGGGATTTAGTAGCATTAAATTTATAGGCACCTATAATGTGTTAGAAGTCAGATTTGCAGACTCCAAATGGGTTAAATTTCAATACAACTATTGATCTAATTTCTGTACTGTTTCAGTCAAGCAAGAAGCTTGTAAAAACACTCATCTATCTCATAAAACCAATCAACCATTTTTTTTCCCCTTGGACACAGGTCTGGCATCACCCTCATTCAGTGACTATTTTAAGAGCAGATTAGTAGTGGGAAGAGATCTCAGACAAGCCTGTCTCTTAGTAGCTTTCAACACATTTTTATGCTCTCTGTAGTGCCTTTCAAGATGGTGCTAATTGTTTATTCTATGATGCTGCCCAAAAGATGGTTTGACTTTACCAGTGCAGAAACTACCACTTCACAAATGTTATCTGAACCATGAATCCTATTAGACAATATGCTATCATATTACTTAAACATTAAATATCTTAACATAAAATAATAATATATAAATAAAGGCTTAAATTCACTGATAGTTCTGCTTTTCTACTTTGTACCTATCTTCACCGTGTACTTGCAATAGTGTCTCACAAAGAACAGAACTGTATTTGCCTGTACTGTAACAGCGAATCTGAAATGCATACTAGCTTCTTTCTTTAATATGTGTGCCACAAAACTGTAAAAAGAAAAGGAAAAAAAAAATCCTTACTGGTTCCTTTCCATCCATAGCTTCGAGCCAAAGTTTTCGGTTGGATTCTGAAAAAGCTTGCAGTGTTATGATTCCAGGTCTGTCAAAAACATACACATATACTGAAGTTACTGATCTCTTTTTCTCAAACAGTATCCAAAGTCACAATCCAAATGCATATTGATATGAAGTGAATACATATGAGGCAGAGAGAAGTTAAAGAAAGTTGATGGCTTCTGACATAAAACAGTAACTTTGAGTTAGATTTAAATACAGGTCTGTTTTTTTAGAAGTTCGGTACTGCAACACATAATTTTAGATGCCTAGTCCTAAGTGCTACAATCCTCTAATAGGTATTATGCACCTCCATATTGCAAGATGAGTTATACACCTGCAAATGGGATCCCATACATTTTTCAGTGGGGAGGTGCTTAGGGTGGAAAACTTAAGGGCAAGATACATCAGCTCAATTTGACTGAATATGTCTATGCCTGAGCTGGTTATCTACATTCCTCTCATAGCAAATGAAGAGAACTAGGTACTTTTAATCTAAAAGTCATCATATCCCAAAATAGATATCCAAAGTCAGTCAAAAGAAATGTGCCCTAAAACAGTGGCCTAAAAAGAGCGCTTTGAGATAGTATCTCAAGTATAGAGACGTAAAGCCAATTGAGCTGAGTACTGTCATGATGCAGAATTTTTTATTTGAGAGGATTAAAAAAACCAGTTCTTTCTGCTGGCTGTGCTCTAATCGCTACGACAGAAGTTAAAAAAGTGGCATAACCCCTCTGTTGATGAGGCTTTGACATTGCATAGAAAAAGATTCACGGGAACCAGTGAAGGGATGAGGGAACATATTTTGATTTTTGTTCCTGGAATAATGGCGTGAACAGATGTGTAAATACAAAGAATTAGTCTCTATTTGTGATCATAGGCAAACAAGTTCTTTAAGAAATGCTTTGAAATTAATTCACTGATTAGCCAACATAGAATGCCCAAGAGACAGTCCATTTTAAAAAGTCTTGCTCCCACACCAGTGTAGTGTATTTCTGCTCAAAACTTTCAGCAGACTGTCCAAAACTGTGATTTTTCTATGGTAGGTTCACAAATAAAGGACAATATAGTTTTCACTAGGTATTCATCTTCCACCATAAAAATAACCAAAAAACCATCATCCTTTCCCACCTCCTCCAAAAGACCTTGTGTTTACAAAGCATGCAAGAAAGCAAGTGGACAATATAAAATATCACTGTGGACGTTCTAGTAGAGTAAGGGAGAGAGAAAGGACAACACTCACTTGTGAATACATTACAATGGTACTGCCACAGATGCGTCTAATAAATGCAATTCTACTTAGAAAGAAACAACTACCAATTTCAAACTCAACCTGTCAATTTGTCCTGGTTTCGGCTGGAATAGGGTTAAATTTCTTCCTAGTGCTGTGTTTTGGATTTAGTATGAGGAGAATGTTGATAACACACTGATGTTTTCAGTTGTTGCTAAGTACCCTCCTAGTCCAAGGACAGCTCCCATGCCTACTGACTGAGCTAGGTACACAAGATGGGAGGGAACATAATCAGGACAGCCAGCTCAGCTGGCTAATGGGGTATTCCATACCATGTGACATCATGCTCAGTATATGAATGGTAGGCGTGATCCAGGAAGGACCGATTGCTACTTGGTTATCAGTCAGCGCGGGTGGTGAGCAATTGCATTGTGCATCACTCCCCTTTCCTGTTCTATTAAACTGTCTTTATCTCAACCCACAAGTTTTTCTCACTCTCACCCTTCCGATTCTCTCCCCGCCCGACCGGCAGGGGGAGTGAGTGAGTGGCTGTGTGGTATTTGGCTGCCTGCCAGGTTAAACCATGACACAATTCAAGCTTAGGAGCTTCCAGGAGACCAGTTAGTCTCAACATTTGTTTATATAAAATTTCTTAAACCTGAACTCACTCAGAAGTCTATTTTAGAAAAATAATGTATTATATTTGAAAGTAGCCTCAAAATTATCATGTAAAAACAGCAGTTCTGAATGGAATTTAAAATTACAGTAACAGTCATAAACTATTTCTTAAGAGAACAACTACAAAAGCCAGTCTATTTATAATATTTTAAGGGAAAAATTAATTCAATATTCTCTTTATTCCCAAGCTTGAAAAAAATACCTTTACAAAAAACTGTGTACGTATATTTCAAATACGGAAAAGCTGTTTTCATCTATCTTATATAATTATAAGACCCAGGAATAAGTGAAAAAAAAAAATTGTAGAAGTAATTTTCAAAAAAGAAAAATTATGTGCTATCATACATTTCACAAAGAAATAGAGATTGGTACAGAATATGCTTATTAATAAGTATTTATAAAAATATTTATGATCTATTCCTAAAAGAGGTAGTCAGTTGTGCTATAGGTTTTGTAAGAACCCATCTTGTATCTGCATGCAAACATAATGTAGTTAAGACAACACATATGCAATGTAGTGAATTTTGTTAGAAAACCAGGTTTGAACAAATAAGTACTAAGTCTTGAAAGCCTGGTTTGTCTAGATACAAGCATATTCAGAAATATGTGTTCCTATTACAGGAGTAGTTATTATATATTGGTTGCAAGTGCTTCTATTTTTAATTATTTTCAATTTGTTAACGCAATGAAAAAAATTCAAACCTCTCAAATACTTCAATATCAAAACAGAAACGTTTGTCAATTGAATCTGTCTTTCTCCTGATGCAAGATTTTAGCTTGAATATTTCTGGTGAGCTTGTGACAAGGCCATTCTATAAAACAAAACAAAACAAAATTAGCACAGGCAGTATACTGATATACCTTGGCTTCACATCTTAAATTTAACTGTATGAACAGTCCAAAGAACATGCCTTAAGATGATTATTTAGGAACATATAAAATAATGTCTCTGTATATAAAGTAAGACTACAGTTAAATAGCTTTCTGTCACGTATTTGTTACTTAATTATTATACTTCAGAAAACTCCCTAAATTGAAAACTTTACAAACACCTGCATATATAACATGATTATATGTTACATGCTAGAATGAATATTATATAATTCTGTCAATTCTCACATGCAGATAAAAAGATTTCTAAAGAATAAAGCTGACTAACTCCTAGTTCTGGCTACCATCATTGAGAGGCCACTCTCTATAATGTCGGAGAGGCTGACGCAATCAGGGGAGTTTCTGAGGAATGGGAGAAAGCAAATATCATTCCTGTCTTCAAGAAGATCAAGGAGAAGGATATGGGGAACTACACGCCAATCTGCATCACCTTGATCCCTGGGAAGGTGATGGAGTGAATAATCCTGGAAAACACTTCCAAACATATTAAGGACAGAAAGGTGACTGGAAGTAGTCAGCATGGATTTAATGAAGGGAAAATCACGCAGGACGAACCTGATAGCCCTCTACAATGCGATGGATGGCTCAGTGGATGATGGAATAACAAAGAATATTGTTTATCTCAACTTTAGCCAGGCTTTCGACACTACATCCTAATACAGTAGGATGTTTCCTACTATATCCTGATATACAAACTGGTCAAGTACAGGCTAGATAAGGAGATAGTGAGGTGGACTGAAAACTGGCTGAACTGCCGAGCTCACAGCAGAAGTCCAGCTGCAGCCAGTCACTAGTGGTATGCCCAAGGGTCAATACTAGGGCCAGCACTGTTTAGCATGAATAGGAATAATCTCAAGCACCCGGACAGGCTGGGGCTGACAGGATGGAAAACAGCTTGGCAGAAAAGGACCTGCAGGTCCTGGTGGGCAACAAGTTGACCATGAGCCAGCAATGTGCCCTTGCAGCAAAGGCAGCCAACAGCCTCCTGGCTTGCATCAGACAGATCACTGCCAGCAGGTCAAGGGAGGTGATCCTCAGCCTCTGCTCAGCACTGGTGAGACACTTTTGGAGTGCCGGGTCCAGTGCTGGGCTCCTCAGTAAAAGAGAGACAGGGATGTACTGGAGCAAGTCCAGCGAAGGGCCACCAAAGCTATTAAGGGCTTGGAGCATCTGGAGAGGCTGCTGGGACTGTTCAGCCTGGAGAAGGGGGATCATATCAGCGATTTATCTATAAAGAAGACTGAGTCAGATTCTTCTCAGTGGTGCCCAGTGAAAGGGCAAGAGGCAATGGGCGCAAACTGAAATACAGGTAATTCCATTTGAACTTAAGAAAAGGCTTTTTTATAGTGGTCAAACACTGAAACCGGTTGCCCACAGAGGTTGCGGGGTCTCCATCCTTGGAGATATCTAAAACCTGACTGGACACAGGCCTCACTAACCTGCTCTGGTCGACCCTGCATTGAGATTAAACTAGATGATCTCCAGAGATCCCTTCCAAGCCTCATCCATTCTATGATTCTGTGCAAATGTGGTTGATTTCCTATGCATCTAGAACCACCACATTAGAGAAGTTATTTAATATGTGGTTTATATATGTTTTAAAAGAAATATTTTTATTTAAATATTTAATTTATCTATGCTATATAAGGCATGCACTGCTTCACGTATGAAAACAGCCTTATGCTTTGCTCACCACATTTTTCTCTTTTAACAGTTCCTGAATCCTTAATATAAAAGATGGAATATACAGTTCATGTATGCGTTCATGTATGTGCAACTCACCACTTTGCCACCAGATTTTGTTTCAGCTATACTCATTGTAAATGTTTTTGTTCCTTTATCGTAAGTGCAGTAATGTTTTACCCATGTAAATCCAAGAGGTCCTAGATTAAAGAGAGATAGTATTAAAAATAATTATTTTGGCATTTTATCACTATTTTAGTTGGAGTTAGATAGAGAAATGAAACATAACAGCATCCACATGTAGCCTACAAAATCAAAAACTCCCATAATTTTTTAATTTGAACATGTTGTTCAGGTATAATTTTCAAATATTGCAGCTTGATGAGGTTGCCCAACAAAGTTCCAGCACACTGATTTTCTTTGGCAACTGGATGGGTTAACAGCATTTTACTAGGGTAGATAGGCAGGAGACAGGCAAGATCCTGAGGATTTTTCTGCCTAAGAAATATAGTCGAAGCTTTTAACAACCCAAGTGAAACACTAGGATTCAGTATTACATACTTTCTCTGAGGGAAACCTTGAAGTCTGGTATTAGATCCAGAAAATTGGACAAAGTCATGAAGTCAGAATGTATTTCCCTTTACCTTCAGAGTTCTTGTCAAAGGTAACAAATGCTTTTGGTAGTATCATAGGAACTCTATTCTTCTACCTGTTACCTTAAGGGAGTTGGTAAAATGGCATTGGCTCAGAGATAGATTTAATCCTACATAGTTGAACACTGACGGGTGATTTCATTACAGGAAAGCAAAGAAAAGAAAGAAACAGTGCACTCTAAAACAATAGTGGTTTAGAGATGAGGGATAAAATGCTGTGTGGCAGAGGTGGTGCCTTCAGCAAGAAACATCAGCCTTTTATGCCTTGGAAGGGGTCCTCCTGGGGAAGAGGTGGGTCTAGCAGTGGCGGACAACTGACCGTGACAAACTGACAATTGCACACACTCACAATACCCAAGTATAATGTACTTAGGGATTCTCTAGTCTTCAATTTATATAGCCATACATGAAATATACAGCAATCACGAAGCAAGTGGATGTATGACTTATCCTGGAGAGGTCACATCACACTACTTCTTAATCCTACTGCAAAGTATAGGATCTCTGATGCAGAAGATGTTTTCACTCCTGGATTACCCAGAGCTTTGCTCAGGCATTGCTGTGAACCTTTAGTGAATCTAAACACAAAACCCTCTTGAGCTTAAGCCCAATGGTATTTTAAACTTCCTAGCTTAGATACAGGTATTTATAATATGTTATTTGCTGTGAGGACATGGAGTAAATCCTCCCACCATTTCCATAATTCTTTCCACATCCTAGAAGTACAGCTAGGATCTCCCCCAGTTTCTGGAAAAAAAATGTTTACTGTAGCACAAAGAACAAGACAAGCTCCCAGATTCCTACAGATACATCTGGAAGGGTGGTGCACTGCAGAGGACAGGATAATTCAGGTTTTTGCAGTGTGACTGCTCCCCCTTGGGCCAGAACCCACTATAATACATAATGGCTATAACCGCACTGGTTAAGAAAGAGTGCTGGCAGCATTCACAGTGACCAGGTAACACACAGTCAATGGGTAACTTGGAAAAAACATCTTGATTTTTGAGGACAGGAAATTTAGCATAGAGGGTGGGATATTCTGTGCAAGCTGGTCTCAGCGGCAGAGTACAGCCCCGTTTATTTTACTAGCATTGACACAGCTTCTGCAGCTTCTCTCAGCTGCAGAGACCAAACACAATGGCTATGTGTGAAGAGGTACCAAGAAGGAAAAGCATTTCTTTCCTCTTGGACAGCATTATGCTTCAGAACCTGGCATTCAAACATGGCCCCTCTCTCTGCAGAGTCATCACAAATGTAGGTGCCAAAGCAAAATACGTATTTATATATAATGCAGTATTGTAACTACTGTGTAAATTCAGAATAGGAAAGGACCAGATGATACTTTCAACCCACATGTGATTTTCCAATTCATTTCAATGGGAATTACTCATGGGAAAAATATGATATTGATTTTTCCAAAGTACTGTATATCTGAACCTTTTAATTCTTTTTACAATGAAAAAGCTCTGAGTTATTAAAAAAAAAAAAAAGTATTTTAAGGGTTTTGTGTTTGTTTTTTAAAAAAAAATGTAAACAGTTAAATAAAAATGGAAGGTGTTAAAAACAAACCTAGTAGTTTTGCTATAGATACAATGCTTTTGCCTTCTAAATGTAGCCTTCCACACAAATGGTGGATATACAAGAGATTGCATCAGTCATGTAAGTTGGATGTCTGGCAATACAGAAACATAGATGTGGAAAGTTACACAGTCTGTTACTCCGACTCAGAGAAAGTTTTCCCATTAACTGCGTTTTGCAGGAAAATAATGTCACGAATTGAAAAGGCAAGTGGCTACCCAGCCTCAGAAGTTAGTTGTTCTGTCCCTATATTTTAACTTATTTTCACTTAGCAAAACAAAATCTATTATCATTCTAAATCAATTTTTCCTCTGATAGCATTTCATTAACTCTTTTAGCATATATAAGAAGGATAAGCACTCTCAAAGCAGTTTTAGATGAGTTTAGAAGTCACCTGTTTTTATTAAAAAATTGTAGCCAGACACCTACATTGCAACTTTAAGTCTGTTACTCACAACTGTCCAGCTGAATGAAAATGATTTATGGCCTACTGCCATTTTTTTTCAAGAAATTATATTTACCACCATGCATATGAGTAATAAATATATACAGAATTTACTCTTAAGAACAGCAAACATTTAACCCAGTTGCCCATAATTTGACAAGAGCCTATGGGATGATGGTTGTAGGAAAGTAAACCTGCATGACAAGGAAATATAAAACCAGAACCTTCCCCACTGACACAGAGATTACAGACCCTGTTACTCTTACTCCAGAATAAACTAATGAACAAATTTCTTTTCAGTAAGAGGATGTCAAGTTGGCCTCTCACTATTTAATGAAGCACAGCATGTGCCCAATGCTTCACTCCTTTTCTCCCTCCCTCATTAGCAGGGCTCAGTGTAATTTCCACTTAACACAGGTTTCTTTTATCATTATTACTCAATTAAAACATAGAGGGTCTTCTTAAAACTTTCAGTGCTACTGAGGGTAAAAGTGGCTGAGGTTAAGTATGATAAGGATTGAGGTTTGTTTCTTTTAGCTCACATATGGAATAAAGATTAATTTTGTGATGTTATTTGGAAAATCAATTATCTATAGCTCCATGTAGTCTCTTGAGTTATCATCTAAAAGGGGAGCAGTGAAGAAGATATCCTCAAAACTGAGGTCGAATGGGGTCAAGTTTGACATGGGAACTCTATATCTAGATGCCTTCTATTTATTTTTAGATTGAGAAATCAGGTGCAAAGTTGTATTTAACAGTTTTTGCATGAATGTCAAACTTGCACAAGCATGTACACACTATCTCAAAACACTTTGCTAGTATCAGGCTGATTCCACAGCAAATAGAAAAATGAATAAATAAATATATAAATCTGGGTACCCCATGCAATGAAAACTATTTTACTGAGGGTTTTGCATGATACTGCAGCTAGTTTGGCTTTGTTTTCTATACTGGTTAGAGTGTAAAACAGTGGCAGCTGATACTTCAAGTGACGTATAGTTTTGAATTCTCTCATTTGACTTTTCACATATTTCCTGGTTCTGTTTTCATTCATAACATGATGTATTGCTAGACTCTTCTAAGTAGTTTCAGACACTTATGACAACTTTAGTTCTATTCCTTCATTTAGTTCATCACTTCATTCTCATGTCACATGAAGTGAATAAAACATAGGTATAGATTTGCAGCTATTTTGAAGCTGACAGACTGTATTTAGATGACACTCTTCTGACACCTTTGTTTTCCATTATGTACACGTTCATTTACTCTTGAGGTGTCTGGGTCAGTGGAGATCCCTGGTATAAAGTGGAAGTTGCTCCTGCTGGGTGAACTATGGGCCCCCTGTTCAGGCAGAGAAGTACAAGAGACAGCAGGGTTTGGCAGGCAGAGCCAAAGCAGAGTGCTGGGAGCTTGCAGCTTCTGCAGCAAGGAGTAGGGCAGCTAGCCAGAGCAGAACTTGCTACCAGTCAGCTACTGGAGTGGCCAATAGCAGGGACCTACCCACAAGGACCCAGGGGGCAGGAGTTGAGTTGCTTACAAGTGCTTTGATCACCATTCCATCTGACCTTAGCTACTCTCAGTGCTTTTTGAAAAGTCAAACATTTATTTTTCTTTTGAACCTCTCAATCATTTGGAAAGCAACCATAGCAGAAGTCTGTAGACATTCGAACACAGAGTTGTTGTGTTGTCCTGCTAACCAAACCATTTTCTCGTCCTTGCATTTGTTGCTGTGCCTTTCAAATAAAATTAAAAGTTAGATGTGTTTCACTCACGTTTCTCCTGCACATAGAGATAGCCTTCCATTGTCCATTGACTCGGTGGTCTGTAATCCTGGTTGGCCGATTTCATTCTCTGCATGAGTCTCTCCACTTCCTGCCTAGTGCTTTCAAAGTTATTCCTGGTCTAATACCCGGAAAGAGAAACAAACAAAAAACCACATTATCTCATGCAAATACCAAAACAACAATGAAGAACTAATTACTAATAATGCCAAGGAGACTGTATCGGAGACCAACAGAAGCATTTGCCAGAGACATAAAAGGAAAAAAAAAGCAATAAAGAATAATACTCTTCATTGCTCTAGAAGCCTAGAAATAACATAGTAATGAAGAATTCAACTTAACCACGCAGGCGTAAAGGAAACATAGTTGAGAATAGTAACATTCCTCTTTCTGCAGGTCACTAACCTCAGAAAAGAGGTCATTTCCTATCTTTAGGTATACTTACACAGTATTTTGCAGACAGATGCAGGTTTTCTCTCTGTGTACTCTAGGATACACAGACAGAAGCCAGGCTAAACTAGAAGCTGCTGATAGCATAGCCCCAAACCTGAAGTAATAAGTCCTACTGAACCACTTGAAGTACAGTGCAGAGAACACTGGTTTAGGTTAATGCCAGGCTAATGTTTCTAGACAGCTGCGGTCTCTCCACACGTGGAAGAGACAAATGTACTGTGTATCCGTATCTGCAGTAATACCACAGCTGCTGATACTCAGAATAGTCAGGTTACCGGCACTATCACGAACATTTTTTTATAGGGCTATACTTAACTAACCATAGTTAAGTATAACATAAATATGGTAAGTAAGAAACAGGTCACAAGTGGCAGAACTGTGCCAAAAGCATGGAAGGCTGTGTCTGTCCTAAATATCATGTGTAACCAAGGCATCTGACCAAGCAAACAATTAGATACAAAGGTGGGTAATTCATATTTGCTGATATCTGTAAATTATGTAAATGGGTATTTTTTCTAATTGCATTCAGTGGGGCCAGGGTTTCCCTCTACACACTGAGCACGGTCTAGTAGAGGAGAATTATTATGAGGTGCCAGAGGTTTGATAGGTTGCTACTAATATACCAGACGTTGAACACTTTGTTCCTACAGGTAATAAAAAAGAATAAAGATTTTTGTAATGTTTCTGCAAAGTCGTCTTATGGACTCTAATCCTGACTAGTCAGAAAGATACTCTCAGGACTTTATACACTGGTAAATACTTTCCCCTTTTTGTGGGCCATTCATGGAGTTGCACATGAGTAGTATAATAATACACATGTTAAATCTTCTTCTTGAAGACATACATTATTCAATTGATTATTAGAGGGGGAGGTAAAATTCTTCTCTGAACTTTTCAGATGATATCCTTAGGGTGAAGTATCAGTTCAGACCAAACTTAACAGAGGGACATGCCATTGAAAAGAGGAATGTCCCCATTTTGAGAGCTTATCTCTGTTTGTCTATTAAGTTTTTAATTACTACTTTTAAGCAGCCAGGACTTTGTATCAAATTACAGAAAACAAAGCCAAATGGACATACAAAGTAAGCCACTGGCCAGGTGAAACAGTGAAAGTGACAACAGGTCATGTTAGGACATGGTGATCTGTTAAGAGCTGTCAGTCTGCCACTGCTCTGCGACTCCTATGGTTGTTACTGCTCCTGCTCTACCTATAGGACAATTTTAAGAACAGAAACAGCAGTTCAGGTCAACTATTCTCCAAGACCTTAACATACAATGCAATGGAAAGGAGTACATTTGACAGCTACAACAGACAGGCTGAACACAATTCTTCTTTTTTTCCCTGCGTAAATTATTTCACTTCAATCTGAGGTTGGGTGATGCTCTGAGCGACAGACAGTAGACAGCCCAGCTGGCAAAAGGAAGCTGTGGATCTAGATCTGGAGCCAGAATTCAAACTTCTGTGTAACAGCAGTGAATGATGTTCTGTATCCCTTTATATCTTCATGTATACGTTTCTCCGATGTATAAATATAATAAAAAATAATACCATAACACATTGTTCCTTCTCCCTAACTTTACACCTCCCTTTACCTCTGTAGCCTATTTACAACTTCAAGTTGCAATTATATATTGCTTAAGAAGAGATTAAGTTTAACTATTTCTTAATTATCATTGAAACTGAGAAAATTCTTTAATAATTCTATTTCTATAGATATGTGCATAGAAGATACTATTTTGATCTGTGCTGCAGGCTTATGCTCCTCTCAGAACTTGCCATATTAAAGTAAATAAATCCCTGGATTGAAGCACATTTTTCACCCTTTCACTGAATCTGTGCTGTGCAACAACACTGACCCCTTGTGCCTTTATCTGAAAGAGTCTTAGCAGCAAACTGAAAGTAGCAAATACATAACTTCAAAGGACAAGGGCCTGAGATGCTCTACAGACAGAGAACATTTGCATTTTGATTCAAAAGGAAAATGTTAACAATCTAGGAGGTTTTGCCTTATTTCCGCAAGCAGCATTTTAAATGGGATCTATACCTACATATGAATAACAGACATAAAACGGGAAGGGGCTATGGAAGTGTGCTGCACGTTTAATTGCAGCAAAACCTGGAAGAGTGCAGTACGCCTGTATGGTGGGTTGACCCTGGATGGAGGCCAGGTGCCCACCAAAGCCACTCTATCACTCCCCTCCTCAGCTGGACAAGGGAGAGAAAATATAACGAAAGGCTCGTGGGTCGAATAAGGACAGGGAGAGATCACTCACCAATTACCATCACAGGCAAACCAGACTTGACTTGGGGAAATTAGTTTAATTTATTACCAATCAAATCAGAGTGGGATAATGATAAATACAACCAAATCTTAAAATACCTTCCCCTCATCCCTCCCTTCTTCCCGGGCTCAACTTCACTCCTGTTTTCTCTACCTCCCCACCCCCAGCGGCACAGGGGGACAGGAATGGGGGTTGCGGTCAGTTCATCACACGTTGTCTCTGCTGCTCCTTCCTCCTCAGGGGCAGGACTCCTCACACTCTTCCCGTGCCCCAGCGTGGGGTCCCTCCCACAGGAGACAGTCCTCCATGAACTTCTCCAACGTGAGTCCTTCCCACAGGCTGCAGTTCTTCACAAACTACTCCAGTGTGCGTCCTTTCCATGGGATGCAGTGCTTCAGGAACAGACTGCTCCAGTATGGGTCCCCCATGGGGTCACAGGTCTTGCCAGCAAACCTGCTCCAGCGTGGGCTCCTCTCCCCATGGGGCCACAGGTCCTGCCAGGAGCCTGCTCCAGCACGGGGTCCAGTGGGGTCCTCCATGGGCTGCAGGTGGATATCTGCTCCACCGTTAACCTCCACGGGCTGCAGGGGGACAGCCTGCCTCACCATGGTCTTCACCAGGGGCTGCAGGGGAATCTTTGCTCCAGTGCCTGAAGCACCTCCTCCCCCTTGTTCTTCGCTGACCTTGGTGTCTGCGGAGTTGTTTCTCTCACATATTCTCACTCCTCTCTCCGGCTGCAACTGCTGTTGCACAGTAACTTTTTCCCCTTCTTAAATGTGTTATCACAGAGGTGCTACCACCGTCACTGATGGGCTTGGCCTTGGCCAGGGGTGGGTCCATCTTGGACTCTATTGGACATAGGGGAAGCTTCTAGCAGCTTCTCACAGAAGCCACCCCCTGTAGCTCCCCCACTACCAAAACCTTGCCATGCAAACCCAATACAGATCTACATTTAACAGTGCTAAGGCAATACCATTTTCCAACTTTGAGCCAACACATGCCCCTCTAATAGCAAGACGCTACAGAGAAAATGTTAGTGGTTTATTTTCCAATAACCCACAGGAAATAGCAGTTGAGCACAGTAAGGTGCTCTTGTACTCCCAGATCCATTTCATATTCCCCAAGTTCAGGGCCAAGGCACTATCCACAAAAGCTGATGTCAGATCTTCTAAATTGTCATAGCTTCTTTGACTCTAGTGGAGCTACAAAAATTTCTGTTGGGTAAATATCTTTTGTTGAAAAAATGAAATGGAAAAGAAATGGAATCACCCCAAAAATACAGCATTTGAAGTAAATGAGAGAATGAAAGAATTCCTTCACTCTTTTGTAATTTGTTCTGTACTTTGAAGTTACTTATAATGAAAAATGTAGGGCTGGCCCAATATTAATAGGTTGAACTTCACTTTTTGCCTTAAAAGCAAATGATAGTGGTTCTAATGCAAATTGGGTGTAAAGATGTTTTGTGTCTACTTAATTGCATGATCTTGGAACTGTAACATCTGAGTTACACAGTGAAATAAATATACACCTGTATACAGCAGTTACGATGAGTGGAAAAGTACATTGATTAAATGCAATTTTGTTATTCCTGAAAGCTATGGAATTTTGGGGCACAGTTAATCTTGTATGGCTCTTACTACCAAATTCAGACTAACCTACAGCAAAAGATCCATCTGCTCAGTTGAGAGTAACTCTCTACACAAATAACAGATCCTTTCTTCTGGTGGAACTTAACGCTCGTGAGAACCGCTCACCGTGAAGGAAGACCCCACCAGTTCTTCGGTGCCGACAAAGTAAATCCAGAGTACAGCCAGAGAATGGCTTCCCAAGTATGCTTTATATACAGTGGGAAGCTAGTGGACAGCAGGACAAGCTTTTTGTGGCAATCTGTGATCTTAAAGAAACAAACTGCATCATTCTATACCAGTTGAAGCATTTTTGGGACATCCACTTACTCCAGAAAACAGGCTCCACTCTCAAAAAAGCATTTACACATGTTTAAACCTATCTGGACTACTGTGTTTTCTAATCAAAACTTGGCTGGTGTCCTGCTTTTCTGGTTCTCGCTCCCAAAATTTTGACTTGGAAATCATAAATTAACTATCTGAAGATAAATTTTTCCGAAGTTACTTGTTGATGGGAATCTTCATTACATTAACCTTACCAAAAATAACTTTTGCATATTCATATATTAATTTGATTTCAGCTTACTAAAACACTGCAAGATTTAGAGTTCCAATAAAGTGCTACGAGTCTACTTTAATATCCTGAAATTAAATTAGCAAACAAAACGGTGTAAATACAAATCACCCTTACATTCTGCAAATTGAACTGCAGCTGCTGCTTGTATGGTGCAAACTCCTGAGCCAGTTCATATCCTTCATGGTAAAATGTAAATAATCCTTGAAGAAAGGCCAAGAGCTGAAAAGGTAAAATTGAGAAGCATTATATATTTTTAACATGCGCTTTTAATGCTATATAACACAAATATAACAGAACATACACTAACTTACAAGGAATAGATATTGCCTGCAATAGTGAAAAATAGTTCTTAGCAACTGCTACACACTTCTTCTATTCAGGTGAATATTGCAAAGCAAAAACTAAGGAGGGTTGATTTTCTATTAGTTTTCATCAGCAAAATATGGCAAACCACCAGTAAAAAACATTCTGTGTCTTAGCTCCTGGAACACTCTAAGCTTTCATTACTCACAATAGCAAAGCTTTGCTAAGCAAGGAATCCATGGTCAGACCTTAAGAAAGAGAGGCATTAAACATGCTTTTGCGTCACGAAGTTGTCATTTCCATAATAATTTAATCCACTGTCCTAGTCATTTTATCCAGTATTTCAGCTGGAGTCTTTGATGGTGTGCATTTTCCAAGTTCATACTTTCAGAGTTCAAGGTTTTTTCCTTCAAATTTTTTTTTCACTTTCTTCATAGTAATTGGTTAGGCTATGACCTATTTTCCACAAATGAGACTCTTGAAAGTATGTTTTGGACAGCTTAATACAACACAAGAAATCCAGACTATTTCTTCCTGCTCTGAACAAAATGCAAACTCTATCTGGTATGTCTGTGACTGACTCCAACAGAACAGTTAAGTCTGTATGCATCCAGTTGAAAATTATTTTTAAAATTTGCTTTAAAATAATGTTTAAGTAGTAAAAAGCGCAACTAGATTTTCTGAAATTCTAGTTGTTGAATTAATGCATTCCTACCACCTATTAGTTTTAAAAGCCTTCTAACTTATTCTGTTCTAAATTTTAAAAATTGCCGTAAGTCTTCTTACCTGCTATTAAATAACAAACATTTAATTTTTTATTATGGACTGTTTTCTTTGTATATATAATTTAGCTTACAGACAACCAAGTAAAGAAAACAACAAAAAAAGAGAGATTAATTTCGATGTACAGTAACAAAAGCTATAACAACAGGACAGATTTATCTCAGTATATTACAGCCATTGAAAAGCTAATCATCTAGGCTAAGTAATTGGCTGTCCAGGCTGCCTCCTAACTCAGTAAAAAAACACAGGTATTCAAGAGCATAATTCTTTTCCCTTTTTCAGACTTCTCTTTCAGGATGGGTTGAATGATCCAATGGAAACATTAATCTCTCTCCATCGACTACTGAAGTAGCCTAGACTCAAGCAACAAAAATGCCATCATTCATCTTTAATGCACTTTTCTGTGTGTTACCAGTACCATAGATTATTTTAAGTGAAACAGCTTAAAAATGTAGCTTTTACTGTGTTTGTATTTTCTTTAAATTTACACTCAGCCCTACTTGAAGAAATACAGTTAAATTGTTCTGCGTCCCTCTTTCCTGTTGCTCACTAAGAGACTGCTGTACTAAGGTAACACATACATTTCAGGGGAATAGCTAAAATAATATTTTGCAATTTTAGAGTCGCATCCATTCCAGCATCGCAAGACATTCCACACCCTTTAACATGCAAACTTCCACACCTTGACAGATGAGAGATCAAGGATGCTCTGGCATCACTGAGCCCTTCAGTTGAGCATCTCTGCCTTGGGAAGCCTGCTGTTTTGCTGCATTAGTAAGTTAAAGCAGTTTGAGGCTAATAGACCATCAGTCTGGCACAAATAGAAGTGTAAAGGCATGGCTGGGAGAAGGACTTCCCCCTTGGTTTTTACTGGTATTGCAGGATCAGATGAAACCCTGGCCTCAGGCAGAAGTGATGAAAGCCCATGCCTGCCCAGTAAATCGGTCATGGAGCCTGAAGAACTGATAAGGTCCATGGGCATAAAAGCCACTTTTTGTGGGGCCTCTACAATGGGTGTGAATTCCTGAACCACGCGTATCACCACCAAACAAACAATGAAGGCAACACAGTCAAGTGAAGGTCTCCACAGCTTGTGTACATTGTCTCAGCTTTGTATGATCATCTGCCCAGCTGAAATCATTATCTCAGCTAAGGACCTGGCCTTGCAAGTCTCTTACTCGTTATTCAAGTGGTTCTGAAGAAGGTCCAAATACAACAATTTATCTTAAAATCTCCAATTATGTAAACGGATAGAAAGAGTTCTACAATTTTAAGGTTTATAATGTAATTCTAGAAAGAATTACATAAAAGAAAAGAAAAAAACCTAATCTCCTTTTTTATGAATAAAGTATAAAATAAGTATGTAAATTATAACCAAGGCTCTGCTCTGGCTCCAGCTGTGCAAAGCCCCTGCCCACAGTCTAGATCCAGTTACTCATCCATTCCCAACTACAGCTCCTTCAGATATAGCAACATAACTACTCCTGTGCTTACTCTGACCTGTTTCAGTCAAAGGGACGTGGATTAACTTAACCTGTAAGTAGGAGCCTGCTGTTAAACCCACCCCTTACAGCTAAAGAAGCACTGCAGGAGCAATATGAGCGCTCAGCAAAACTGCAGCCAGAGCAGAATGTTAGAGCACATCAAAATTACAGTAAAGGAACTAGTGGGAGAAAGTTTCAGTATGTCAGCTTATGCCTGAATTTTAAAGATCAGTTTAAAGGGCATTTCTGGAGAATTTACTATAAACCGTTTAAATTTCAGCTTCAATACTTAAAGAAAACCATTTTCCACCACACAAAACACTTTTACAGAGTACATGGAGAAATACTGAGGAGGGAAATATTTAACACAAGATGGCACCAAAGCTGAATTTATCAGAAAGCAAAAAAAGAGCAGCAAAAAAACCCTGAGAAAAATCTGAATGCACTTTAGTTAAAGTACTGCTTAGGTATTCTGGTAATTGTGCATTGTAGAGGATCTGGCCTTGAGGTTCTCTTGGTCAAATACTCTCTGAGCACTTAGAAAAACAGGAATAAAAGAAAAGTAAAAATATGCTTATTTCATGCAAGTCCTAGACCAGCTTATTCAAGTTCTGTGTTGAAACAACTGACACTGAGAATGGTATTTGCTTCTATGTACATGTCACTAGTGGTGGAAGAACAGGGATCAGAAAACGCCCTGTACCCAACGGGTCTGTGCTGTTAAGGCATCTTCATAACCACTTCCATCAGGACAGGTACAGCCATAGCATTGCATGGAGAAGATCTAAAAGCCAAGGACTTTTGCCCTACGCTTATGCTTACAGTGGGGTTTTCTTGTTGCTGGTCTTACAAGTGGCACTGCTGCTAAAGGCAGGCTTATACTTTTAGAGATTTATATTAAACAATAAAGAAAAGAAAAACAGCCCTTTTTTCTTTCAAAAAAGATTTTCAGTATATATTTTGAGGTGGTCTTCACATCTAAAGAGGTAATTTGTTTCACCAAACATCACATACAATGCCTGATGTGTTCATATCAATGATTTTTCATTTCAACAAGTGCCTTACAGTTACCTCAATCTGAGTATCTAATCAGTCACATCAATGAAAAGCGAGGTCTGAACTCCGTAATACAATGCTACTCACTACCCTAGCGCCACAAAGATTTCAACACAGAACCTGAAACAAAATCCAACTACTTCTTGAGACTTTATTTATTTTTATGTAGAGCTGGTGACCTCAAGACTGCCTGGTCATTTCATTCTCACAGGAAGAAGACTGTACTTAGGTTTCAGATAGGGGAGGAATTTAACCTTTGGCCTGCAGCACATCAGCCAGAAGTCCCTGTCTCCCTGGTTTCATTTTATTTATAAGTAGATAGCACCAGAAGGTACTTACCCATCAGATTAAAGTGAATGTAGTTAACAGTGTAGAAAATCCAAGGAAGAGGAAATTGAGTGAAGTCTCATGGAACTGCATGCAATTACAGGCATGGTTTGTTGGCTGTGGTTTGTTTTTGGTTTTTTTTTCTCTAAATAAACACTTCTGGGCTTTCATGACATTTAACGGACCACCCTCACATTTCAGATAGTTTACTGCTTATGAGCTCTGTGCCCTGATTCCTACAGGCCAAGGAAGTCCTGGTGCTGCTGAGGGACAAGGTGGAGCTCTAGGAAGGAGTTTGTTATTTCTCCTAACAACTGTAACATCCTCAGAAAGTTGCGTTGGTTTGGACTACCTTCTCTGGGCCCACAAAGGCAAAGCTAGTAGTAGAGATTATTGTCACTTACTTTGTTTTGTTAACTTGCTGTAAAGTAAATTTTAACATTAATTTGTCCTTGAGAAAAAGTTTAAGTTAAAGCTTTAAGTTTAAGCTTTTCAGTATGAAAAGCTTTAGGGTTTTTTTTTTTTCCCTTGGAAAAAAATCAAGACCTGGGAGGATCACAAATAGGCAGCTGTCAGTCACTCACACTCTAGTACACATTAGCAACTCCTTGAGACAAGATGCAGAGAACAGCAGAGAAATCCAGGGCCGGAGGAGCAGCTGCAAAAGTCTACTCTAAATATTATAATCCTCTATTCAGAGTAGGAGTCATTAACATTTTGTACCTTAAAACCTCTCCCCACTCTCCTCCAGGAAGGAACATTCTCCACTCTTACCAACTTCTTCTGTCCTACTGTCCCAGGTGTAACCCACCTGGCAATTTTTGCTAGGCTACTTCTCCCACTCTGGTTTCCAGACCACCCTTATCTTTTGGTATAGACAAACTGAAGATCTCAGAAGGAGCTCCAGCAGATCATTTACTTTTCAAGTTCTATTCGCATGTCATGAACTTACCCTCTTCCACATGGGCATCACAATTTCCTCCTTCACTGCACTGACAGCCTTGTTTTTATTTTGTTAAACTCTCCCTCAAAGGGCCTATTAGTAACATGTCAAACTGAGAACTATATGGAGACGTGACACTGAGTTGATAAATCAGAGACACAAGCAGCACATGCGCTAGAAGGCCTCACAACTAGCAGAGCTCCTGAGGAGGAATGTCTATATAGACACACCACCAGGCATCTTCTAGCATCTGAATATCCGTTGAGCACACAGAGGAAAATGAATACTATGGCAATTCTTTTGATATGTGATTTTAAAGTGTTAGGCTTTGTCCTTATCTACTTGCATCTAGGAGCATATGATCATATTTCCAACATCACTTACATAAACGATGCATTTTTAGAAAGCCTATTTTGAAGACTTTTTTTTTTTTCTTTGTCTCATGGTATTGCTGATGTGTATTATAATCCTTGTGGCATACTTTGCCTTATGGGTTTTAGTAAATGCTTTTATTCCAGCATGTTGTATGCAACAGACCAGAAACAAAAAATTAAGAATTTTGAAGGTTCAAGATTTTATAACTGATGTTATAATTCAAGCTCCATTTATATTCAGATTGATTATACAAAATTCACACCTGGAGCCAGAAGACAGTGCCTGCAAGGGCTATGTTTATCCAGTCACCAGAGTATTTCCCGTATCTGTGTGCAACAAACAGCGTACCGGGCTAAAATGCCTACTGATCTGACACAGGATGGCAACTGATCCATTCAAAAGTAAATTTTACCTACTGTATGTGTACACCTGGTGACAAAAAAACCCAGGTCCACAAGACTGAGTTTACCAGTAACCTTCCCTGCTTGCTTGCTCAGTATCAGCACAGATGAATTGATAAATTGCTCTTTCATTTTGGTAATTCATAGCTGCTGCTGTGATGGTTGACATAGTGTGGGGACAGCTCCTGGTCAAAAGGATAAAGCTTAGTATCTCCAGCTAAAATATATAAAATGAAATTTATTTTTGCTCTCTGTCTAGCACATAGGATGAACGATGCCCTATTTTAACTATATGCAATTGCACAATAATATTTCCTGATGTACAAAGTCTTCTCAACGCAGAAAGTTTCTATTACTTTAAAGGAGCATAAAGTCTCCTATACCAAGGTCAGAGCTAGGTCAAGATTGCTAGATTTTTCCAGGATGTGAGAGTTTTGCAGAAGTAGACAGAGAGAGACACTCTGGATTAGTCTGTGACAGGTAGAAAAATGTTCTTATTTAGGAATCTGAGCAAAGTTTTAGTCTCTAAGATTTGGCAGCTGTATGCCATAAAGATAGGATTTCTGTAAGTACTGCTTGCTGAATCCAGGTTCATTAGTTTGCATCAATTGTCAAACATTCACTATACAATACATTCTCATCTCATGGAAAGGAGGCTCTTGGTGACATTGGGTGTTAGAGATGTAATTCAACCTGTTTCACAGTCAAGAGTGCTGCTTTGGTTAGTTACAAGGAAGCTGGAAGATGGTGTGGAGAGAGAAAAAGTTATACTTGTCATGTTACTCTTTCACAACTGATGCTCTGCTATCCTCAGTATGCTTAATGGGAAGGGACAGATGACATTGGAAGTTCTCTGTCAAGGGCTACAGGCACTAACTAAAGAAGGCAATTGGCAAGCTAGTCCTGTATGACATGAACAGTAGTAATACTACTAATATACCACAGAAATATGGTAGCATATCGTACTGAAGCAGCTTTTGGTACTGACTGACCCAGAAGATAGTTAGAGGTGGGAGGCCGAAACACCATCCAGGGGAAAACCCCAGATCTAAATATGGACTTTGAAACACAACTTTATCTTCCTCTTTTATGGTGTGTCAACATATGCTTTCTTTTATGTGCAAAGTAAACTAAAGACAAATGACTCCACCAACAAAAACATAAACTTACCTATCCTACAGAAAAACTGATTTTTCACTTTACGTCATGTATAACTTGGAAAAACATATGTGTACACTGCCTACCTGGAATATTTAAACCCAAAAAACTGGCTCAAAATTTCAGCCATGAAACCATGGTATTAGGAAACATTATGTGTTGCAGAGACACAACGTTACATGTTGTCCCATTAAAATGTTACGCACACTCCAAGCCATCGGACATTTCACTTCACAGTAGATATGATACTCTTACATAAACCTTTAATAAATATGGAAAGTGCCCAAGCCAAGATCTTAATGTCCATCTATATACAAACAACCTGTGATCACAATTTTAAAAAGGGAGCAAAAAATAGATGTTTTGAATTCAATTTTCAGCATGCATTCTAAAGAAAATAAAACATAAAACTTACAGGTTCAACAAATTCAAATTTCTTTTTCTCTTGTACTTCTTGAATTTTAAAAACATATTCTAATGATGCTTCATAAAAGTTTTGATGTTCTCTGTCAATCTGTGTATCTGCCTAAAAGACAAAATGAAATATAGACAACATTCATTTACTCTCATGATTGCTTTAAAAACAGATTTTGTCATTAACACATCTTCCATAAGATTACTTTACAAACTTCATGGGGTTCAGTTTTCTTCCTGAAAATTAGAATACCTACTTAAAATAGCAAAACACAATTTTAAGAAGCTAACTTTACACATTTTAGCCTCATGCCTTTTCCCCATGCCTTTTTGATTTCCTCTTCCTTTTTGCAGTTTAATATTCTAGTTTTTAGGATAGCCTGGAGTGAAACAAAGAAAAGTGGCAGCCGGAACTCTGTCCCTGGTATATGGAAAGTTTAGAAAAAGAAATAGAAGAGAGTAGGATAGGAATTGAGAGACAAAGAGATTAATATTTCTAGTGAAATGCTTGAGTATCACATGCACTGAAATATATCTATTGCTCAGCTTCAAATGCCTTCCCAAGAAGTTATTTTCTTTCTTAAATAGACTGTCTTTAACAATGACATCTTGCAACTTATTATTTCATAGTATGAGTCACATGCTTTTGGCATATAAGCATATTTAAGTCCTTAACCTCATAAATCAATTATTTTTCATGTTTTAATTTTCAAATGCAAGAACTACAAGGCAGTACTTGTCAGAAGTGCCTGAATAATACCACCCGACATAAAGATCAAGTACCAAAGCAAAGTCTGCCTAAACAACTAAGGAATTAACTCTTATCAGCTGACAAAGAGTAATAGGCTTTTATCCTCAATTTAAACAAGCCATGGGAGAGGGACCTAACAGACAAGCAGTGTAGTATGTGAATAATGCCTAAAGAAGAGATGCAGATTCCATTTTAATTTATCCTTATTCATAACAAATCATTTTCTCAAGCAAATCCCTTTTGGGCTGCATTAGTTAGGTTTTGGTCTTAGGTCAAAAAGAAATTTTATCAAGTATCGGTAATATGAGTAAAACCAGTTCAGCTTTTTTGATGTATGTCAGTTAAAATATAGCAGTATACTTCTGTATATTCTCTAGTTCAATTTTGGCATTAAAAATAACAAATATGGGAAAATTGGAAAAGCTAGATGTTGCCTTTGCTTGATAGCAAACATTAAAACAGCAAACATATCACAAAAGAGGTTTAGTAGTATAAATGCAAAAAGTCAGTGTTTTCCTTTAGGCAGGACTTGGTCATCGATAGCACCATATACAATTAACATCGCTTCTTTAGTTAAGGACATGCTACTATCACGGTTTGGCCGCACAGGCTCTTAACAATATTGATCCACTTCCCTAGCGCAGCGCTCTAGCACTACTTCAAAGCATGGGCTTCAACGATATGTTTCAAATGATTCAGTACTAGCACTTCCTTCCCACGCCTATAAAAAATGAATCAGGAAATTAAGTATAAAAACTAATATTATGAAGAGAAACCAAGCACTCAAAATTCCAATAATCAAGTGCTTTACTACAGAATTAACTCTGCCATGTGCCATTCATGTAGTGCGTTCAGCTACTATTTTCTTTGATACTCTGTGTTAATAGTTTTATTTCACAAAAAATGTATCACAAAGGCAATGCTACATAACTGAACAGAACCAGGTGCCATCACTTTGGGACACGACCCAGCAAGTCCTCGCTCACAGAAGTGCAGTCAATAAGCACTTGAGACAGATCTCAGCTCTCACATTTAATTGTAAGCAAATAATAGAACCTAGTTTTAGAAATAAGCTCTTTCAGGCTTCGACTCAGAAGAAGTATTTAAACACCTAATTAAATCCATCTCTATTCTGAACAGCATTTAAGCAGATTGTAGTTGTAATGATACTTATGACAACCAAGTGCCATCTCAAATATGGATGGGTTCCTAAATTAAGGCTATAATCACCACTAGTGTACAGGGACTAAATCATAATTTCCAAAACATATCTTCTGCAGAAGCTCATGAATTTGTGTGAACACCGAGGATTCAGATATGTAAGAACTACTTTGAAAGTGATTTTAAAGTTTCAAAAGCTGAAAGGATTTTCAGACATTTTTCTATGACTTCAAACTGCATGTAAAAAAATAAAAAGATTTGATGATGGATATGATTTTGAGTCTCTACTTGTATGATACCTAGTTATAGTGAGTATATTTTCATTGATGTAGGATATCACTAAAATGTATACCAGAACTTCACATAAGCTTGGAGACTGAAGCCTTTGCTCTATATTTATGCCTGATTCTGGAACAGATTTCACAGAAATAAAATCAGGAGTTTATTAACTTTTTCACATCACTCAATTCTGACCATTTTCTGCTCCACTATGGACTTCCGTAGGACTGAAAAGACAGTATTATGAAGTTTCTTTTTGATGCTAAAGGAAAAAAAGTCTAATCACCTATGTAAACTGCATAAGCAGTCTTGCAGGCTCTTAAACTATCCAACACATTTCAATTAGATGAATATATGCAAACTATTCTCCATAGAATACGTTCAGACCATCAAACTTTAGATGCCTAATTAAGCTGCTCTCAATTGCACTCAAGTGAGATATGTAAAATAGCCCAATACAGTATGAGAACTACTCCTTGCTCATCCCAGCACTCTTTAACCCACATAATGCAATGAGGTACCAAGAAACCTCAACAAGTCAAAGAAACAGCGGGTTAAAAAAGTAGTATTTTTCAGTGTGACAGTAGCAGTCAAAAAATGGCATTCCCATCTCACTAAATGCATGACATCGGCTTGAGGCAAGGACTTCCCTTCACTTCCATTGAGCACTAAAGCCCCAGCCGCCAGCACCGTTCTGTTCTTTGCTCGTGCCCTGCCTCTGCTGGGGGCTGCTCCAGCGAACGCTTCCTGGACATATGGGCTATAAATGGGCCTCACCCCAACCACTCTGGATGCGAGTCAACAGCTATCACTTGGATTTCAGGCCAGGAATTGGTGCTTGGCCTCCTTTTATTTACGATACAGATACAGGCCAAAAGTCTCCCTGGTTAATATTTAATAATATTACCTTCTAGTTATGGTGGGTCTATGTTGCTGATTCAGCACACTTACAGCTGCGTAAAACCGGGGAAGACAGAAATGACAAATTATGCCCTATATGCTTTAGAAGTAGGGCATCCAAAAAAGCGAAAAACTCAGCCTCAGTTACAAGATTTTAAATCCAGAGATGTCACTTAAGGACACAGTGGAAAAATTTACTCTGGTTTTCCATTAGTTTATATACTTGAGCCAAATCCATTGTTATTCTACAGCAGTTTATTAGATTCACAGTTGTTACTTTTCACTTCAGTTGCTGTTTTTAGACTGTAATTATTCTCATGTCTCAAGAGTAAAATATTTTATTTTATTTATATTCTAGAGTAAATTGGTGCTTAAGTTCACTTTTCCACATTTTGGTAAGAAATGATTTTTTTTTTTTTCCTCAGCGGGCGCTTAGCCTCTAACAGAACTGCTTCTTCATCAATACACAGAATATTTAGGAAAAGTGAAAGCTGTACATATAAAGCTCTGACATACAAGTGGCACAATTAACCAATCCTACATAACTAATGTGTTATCTAGACTGATTATTATATAGACAGCTATGGCAGTATAAGCATTATTACAAATTTTTAATTGCTAAGCCTCATTTAATTTGAATTATAGTATTATTGGTAAACATAAAAAAAAAAATCCAATCACAATTGGTGACTGAGTGATGGTCACATCTTCTGTGAAAACTCCATCAGCAAACTAATCCCCGTGATTTAAGAGTCACTGTGACAACAGTAATCCCATCAAAATAATTTTTAACTACTTTTGGCACAAATCCCAAAGTGTCATTGACATCAAATTGCTGGTTTTACTGTAATTTGCCTCAAAGACAAATCATAATTATTTTTACCAGCATACTGAAAAGCCCTGGAATTCTTCTGTTAAACTAGAAGACTTGTTCTTTTTAATAGGAAAGAATTAGCCATACAGACTCTTCAAAGCTGAAGGTGTGGATACAATTTCAGGGCATGATGCTGCAACCTCAGAACAAGGTGAAAAAGAGGAAAAAGGAAGCATAAAAAAGCATCATTAAAGGGGTCTCAGTTCAGCCTCCCAGATTAAAATTTATGTGAAACAGAAACATCATTTCATTGAGTAATAAATTAAATAGCAAAAAAAGCAATTAATTATTTGACTTTCAAATATTCCACATATACCTTATAAAGTCACATTTTTATTGTAGTAATATAATTCTGTTGTTGCAACCAATAAACATTAGCTCTACTTGAAGTACACAAAGTTGGACATGTAGAACATTGTCTCGTTAAATATTTAACTTTTATTAGGGTCATATTAATCCCACTCAATAATTTATATTCACAACAAGTGTGCCTACAAGAAATCACTGCAATTTTACATTAACAAAATACAGCATGTCTTGAAGAGAACCAGTTTGTTATCATGATCTCTATGCAAATATCAAACTGCGTAAGGGTGTGTTTAGTGCTTACATCTTGCAAATGAGATTCTTTCTTCTTTGCTGATAAATTTAAGTGCTTCTCTAGGATGGAATAATATTTCTCACTTTCCTTGTCAAACTTCTTCTTCCCATCCTGAAAAACAAAACATTGCCAAGTAAAGTATTTGACTAAATATCACAGCTAACTTAATTTAAAAGAAAGAATAGGTGCCAAAATATGCCTGGTTATAAAGCCATTTTTGTTGGTTCCAATGGTTTTTAGGCTTTAATTCTGAAGTGGGCCTGAAGATACTAGGAGGACTGATTCAATTATTAAATGCATATTATTAAGTAGGATTTTTCCCATAAATAATAAACCTATACAACAGGCTCGCATAGTTTGCCATAATAAATATACGTGAGGTTTTATGTAGGTGGTATCTCGCTAAGCAGACATTTAATGCAAAATAATATTCCCCAAGTCATATAAACGTACCTACCTGGCACATTGTCTTTGTTGAATAAAAACATTGTGGAAAAGGTAGGTGCGTATAAAAAATTTGATGATGATATAGGCCTATTCTTTGTATTTAAGACTAATATATGCTTATTTTCCACCCACACTCTTAAAATATGAGGATGATGGAAAAGCACATACGTGGTTGCAAAAGGAAATTGGTCCAAAAGTCTGTTTCCAATAATGTTTTGATATGTCTGAATATTTAAGCTTGTCTCATTTAAAAGTTATCCTGTCTTTTTCCCTTCCCACTCCTCTTAAGTTTTTCCCATCATATGCAGACAATCCTCCCATTTCTACTGTAAGGCTACTTTAATACATGATAATACAAAAGAAAGCTACTGCTATGAGTCAAGAAACATCTTATTTTCTGTAAACTAATTTACAATTTATACTTAAAAATTTTTTAAATAAGATATTCTGAAATTTAAATTTGAAATTTAAGAAAAACTCAGCTTTCTCAAAAGCTTTTCCATCTTTCAAAAAAGTGCCAGATTTCAGGAAACAGGAGAAGGGATTAAAGTAAATACCCATCGGAATATTACTAATGATAAAAATATAATTAATATAATTTTTAATTATAAAATTATATATCCTCTAATTAAGAGCAACCCTCTGCCAGTGACTTTTACAATCTTAGGTAAGTCCTAATGATTCTTTCTAATGACTAACAAGTTGAATATTTTGAGAAAACAAAGAAAGCTCAAGATGACCAGTCCTACTTACACATATGCAAAAGCTATTAATGGTGGAAAAACTAATTACTGGACATAATGCAGTAACATCATCTTCAGAACTGTAGTGATTCTTTTCCTGACCCCTTTCTCCCTAGAAATTGTTATATACAAAAGAAATAACTAGCCTGCATTGTAGCACCACCCTGTTTTTCTTTGTCATATCATGGGAAAGTCAGGTCAGTCAGAGAAATAAGAAATAGAAGGAAGAATTTAATGCCATGAATGAAAACTTATCAACTAGCTGTAACAGCAAACCACTTACTGATTAGCTCCAGTGACTAAAGTTCACAATGGTTATTATACTAGATTATAAAACACATCATATGCTTTCTATCCTGCAAAAGTTCAAATATATTTGATATGAAAAATACGCACAATTTAATGTTCTCTCTACCTCACAACAGAAATATCTTCAAAAGACATCATAGGGAAAAGAAGGCACTTGACCCAACAAAACATTAATTAACAATACAGAAAAATCTCCAATGGCATTCTTTATTTAATTGCAGCTATGCAGATATGAGGAAAAAAGGGCAAAAAGAAAAAGGACAAAAGAAAAAAGAAAAGCTTGTATTTTGCCTAGCAAGGGAAAAGAAGGCATATGCATTATCTTCCAAAATATTTCCCAAATACATTCATAAAAGAAAGAGAGAAGGCAGAAGGCAGGACTCACCAAATGACCAATTAGCCAAGAAATCAACTTCTGTGGGACTGAAATCACAGGTTGGTTCCACAGTCCCAGTTTTCCTGGGGAATACTCAAGTGCCAGGTCTTTATGATTAAGCAAGAGCAACCTGAGTATCTCAACATCTCCTTCGGTCACAAACAGAAATCAAGTTCAGCTGATCATACACCACAGATATGTATCTTTTGAATAAAGGGTGCAGTTAGTTGCATACTGTGTTATCTTCTGAGACAATTATGTTAAGGTGCTGGACTAAAAAATGAACTGGATTATTTTAAAATCAGGTGGCAAAGTCACAATCTTGAGGAAATCCGCGAGTCAAGGGCAAACTCAACTAATGCAATGAAAAATGCAAAGAGAATTACTTTTTTTTTCTTTTTTCCCATGTCACTGAAAGTTGGGACAGGAGTCTGCCTAATCACAATACTGAAGCCTTTGGTCACAAGCTGCTGGAGTTCAGTGGTGGATACCCTGTCCAGGAGACCATCTACTTCAGAAGGTAACTTGCTATGGTCTTTGCCAATGAAGCCTGGATGCAAATGACATCTGCTGCACACCTGGGCTTGATGTTGTGCTTGCCTTTGCTGCCTCTGAGGCCAGACCGAAGGAATGGGACATGGAGCCACAGGCAAAGCTCCTGCAGGATTAGCTGTGTCAGACTGGGAAACATTCAGCCCAGCTGGGTCAGCACCAATTCGTCCCTAATAGATTTATGATACGACAAGTAGGTATTCCTCTTGCCTCATGAACTCAGAATCAAGCTGATATACAGGTAATGGATGATGCTAAGTCTGGTCAGGCACTTGAGCTCACGTTAACATTAACATAACCTTTATTAACAAGAGCTGGAAAAGCATTTGAAGTCTAAGCTGCTTGGTGAGAGTCAAAGAGAAACGTTTGAAAACGGGACTTGGCCATCTGAAATAGGTCCTGTTCTATCATACAGCATGTCAAATGCATGTCAATGCCAAGAGGGATGCATTCACATATTTAATGTGATTCCCAGTGCACCAAATTCAGCTACTTATACTTCGTGCTAACATCTACAACAAAACCTGTGAATTACATATCACATTATTTATTAGTATGTGATCGTATCTAAAAAGACACAACTCCCCCAAGAACAAGACAAAAAAAATATTCAAATAAACTAATTGTGGTTGCGAGGCATCCTGTATCTCACATGAAGCTTCACGAATATCTCCATGGCACCATCTGTAAGGACATGCAGAATTTGAAGGCTCTCCTGGTCTTCTCCTAGCACTGCCAGCCCCCTCCCAGACTGTATCTCTCTGCTGTAATAGTGATCTGCTCAACCACTACCTTTGCAGTTTTTACACCAGTTAAATTAAAGAGAAAACTAACAATTTGGGGCTTCCTTGATACCAGGACAACTTCTAGTCCAAGCACACTGTTTCCAGGGACAGCACATCCTATTAACGTCTTCCTTTTGTTTCCAGATTTTAACACAACAAAATTTCTCCCTTCAAAGCTGGAAGCGGACAAAGTAAGGAGAATAAATGGAAGTAGACTGAGAATAAAGATCACTTGGCAGTTTTGACTGCATTAGTGTCTTTATTTGGTAATACTTCTGGGAACAAGGGTGCAGTGCCTGCAGGACAGTGTTTCTGGCACTGTACTGATCACTCAGACGTGTTTCTGGGAAAACTCTAAAAAACACTGGCCTCAACAGGTGAGTGAGTTCCCTTCACTTGAAATGTCCTTTGCTATGCCAGTAAAAACCACATATTTGAATGTACTGAAGGCTCTGAAAACTGTTTACTTCATAAAAATTAACAGAAAAAACCCACTCAGAAGTAGGTGATTCATTTTCTGGAAGAGAAGAAACACTTCAGTTTATGCCAAGATTACTCTCACCTCGCTCACTCAGCTGGTGACTCAGAGCACACAGGCGCATCCTAAGTGGAGTCAGAGACTTATCTCATTCCAACTTTAGTCTTTTCTTTTGCAACCCTCAAAACACTCTGCTATACACAGCTGCTGCCCAAATTAATCATCTGAATCCTGGTCCTGGCAATCTGTGCCCATGAGACAGAGAATCCTGCTTTTCCACAAGCCAGAAGGTTTACAAAGAATGTTTCCATCTTCTCAAAGTTTAGGAGACAGAGGATTGCTTATGCCTCTAGATTCCACATTGGATCAAACCCCAAGGAGAAGAGAGATGTGCCTGGATAAGAAAGCTCGTGCTGTACTGTTACCAGAACAGACAGCAGCAGCCATGACACGAAGCATAAGGTACGTGGCCATTAGGAAGATGCTATTCCTGACCTCTGTACTACGTCTCTTACTCCCTTCAGCCTCCAGCTACCTTTCTTCCTTGCACATCCTTCCTGCAAGTAATCCTCATTCTTCCTCTTTGCCCTCGAAACTTATAAATCATTTCTGTCAAAATATCAGCTAGAACATATAAAAAACCATGTGAGACAATTAAGAGGGTGCAACAGAAAAAGACAAATTACAAAATACTAATCCTTGACGTATTTTACACTGATGTGTAAGTCATCAATACCTTTTGTATACATCAAGTTCTGCAGACTCTAAGCACTGTAAATGTATCTCTAAAGTTGTTTAACCATTCTCAGGTGCATCAGGTCACTAAGCCTTAAATCAGTTCAAAAATATTTACAGTTTTAAGTGGCTCAAATTTCTAATAATCCCATTAGGAAAGCTCTTAACCAAATGCTCATCTTCTAGCATGTAATGGAGTCTTACCAATTTCCACTACCCTCTTGACAGAGTCAAGTCATGTAATACCAGATCCAGGTTTAATTCCTGGTTTTGTTCTCTCTGCTTAGTTTTCCTCTACACTTTTATTTCAATAGTGATTATACAATTTCCAAAAAGAGAAAATTACCTTTGCAGAAATAAATTTTGCTCAAGATACCACTAATTATAGACGTGCCAGTTAGATGTTTAACTCAAAAGATGTTCTCCTATCCCTCTTGTTTTACAGAAATCTACGGCTGTGAAAAGATCAGACATCAATTATTAAAAAGCTGAATCAATTGAGTCAGATAATTTTTTTCCTGTTCAAAAAGATTTTGATTCCATGCTTTAACTAGTCATATGCATGCAAGGAATCACTGGCATGATTCCTACAAATTTTAACAACAAGTTGTATTTTTCGATGTAAAGCAGAAAGAGTTATTATATTTTAAAGCTGACTTCTCTTTTCTAATGGGACCATCAAGAAATCAGTTTTTTTTTTTTAATGGTCTAAGTCTGCCACTACTTTGTGTCCAGTATTTTACATCAAAATTGTTATATGTATCTTCAGAATTATTATATAAACTATTCCTCTTTATTTTTCTTAAAGAGCCTTTGCCATCCTTCCCACTTCTTTCCATTTTTTCTAGTTGCAACGACTTTTGGTGCTATACTTGTCTATTAGCATATCTTAACTAAATCTTACATCTGTCCCTAAATAAAATACTTTAACTCTCTGTTTGTCCCAGAATTAATATTTAAACTTTAACATGCTAAACTTTTAAAACAGAAGAAATGTGTGCATTTAGTTCACATTCATTTTCAATAACAATATCCTTGTGCAACCATAAAATAAACATGTTTTGTAAGAGGTGATTTTCAGAGGATCAAGAAAGGAAATGAAATAGAAACATTGCAAAGAAACTATTTGGAGACAAAATTTCAATGAGAGTCCCTCACTTAATTAGGAAACAAGTGAACGTTGTGAAACATAGCTGTGATGATTTCTTTTTTTCCCCCACCCAAAATTAGTACATATTTTTCTCACCAACTCAAGCTGAGATGCAGAAACTATAGAAACTGGCACAGAAATGCAATAGTAAGACTCGAATATAGATCAAGTCAGACACATTTGCCAATGGAAGAAACTGAAGGCAACGATAAACTCCGCTGAGATCAATAAAGCCACATCCCCTTTCTTTCTCTCTGACAACAACTGCAAAAATGTCGATATAATAACACTTTAGAGATGGTTCATTGCTGGAATCTTAGACTGCAAATATATTTTTCAAAGCCACCTTTTTCATTACCTTCCAAACAAAAATTCAAAATTTATTTCTACAAAGTTATTGGAATTTTGTTTGGAGTTGTAAATTTGGGCGATCACCTCTTACTAAGTAGTACGACAAAGAAAAGTAGAACTGTAGACTAGAAAATAAACTAAACTTAGTCTTGGAAAGACTGATTTGAGCTCAGATCCTATGGATTTCCTGGAATATGTGAGATCTCGGAGTCTCACAACTTCCCTTCTGAGGAGAAAAAAAAAAATTCACCTTCTGTTTTATTTTGCCTGAAGTTTTGCTTAGAATTCTCATGGAGGTTGTTAGTGGGTTGGGGGGGTGGTGGTTTTTGTTTGGTTTTAATAAAATTGAAATTATCAGAGGCCTTTGAGACCACAGACTGCATTTTGATGGATGTCTGGATGGGGGGGAGGGCATTTTTTTTTGGTAGAGATTTTGACTTGTTATGTGAATGCTCACAGTTCAAGATAAGACCAAAATAGATTTTCCAAAAGGAAAAGTGAAAAGGGGATATAAAACTCCTTCCCTCCTCCTCCTCCTCCTCCCAGTCAGAATTTAACATATCGTGAGGCTATAGGGTTTCTCCAAATCTGTGAGAAAGCTAGGAGGTTAAAGGGCATCGTTTATGTATTGTTAGCAAATAATATGAGGTGGAACAAAGTTATATCATAGTTTATAAAGAAATGACTGCTGCTCAAAATAAAATACGGTTAATAGTCATAAATTATTTATGTTACTCATAACTGATAGTGAAAACACTTCCAAATTGAAGCTGAATGCATCATGTAGAAAATTAAATGTCCTAACAACTATAAATCTTTAAATCCATTTTTTACTAAAAAAGAACAACCATATGCAAACCATGAATATCCATAAAAGAATATGGTGTAAGACAAAAATAATTATAATAAAAAGAACATATTGCAACTACGAAGGCAATAAACCAGGAATACAAGAGCGTTTAACAGCATTAAAGCTATGAAGACAGATATTAAAAACTGGCAGTTTAAAAAATAACCTCAATTAAAATCAGGTAAGTTATGCATAAAACTAAAAACATACTTAAAAAAACCCCGAAACTAATTTAAGTTTAGGATGGAGTTCACATCTGTGTAAAGTACTGAATAACCCTGCAAGAGATAATTTACTTTCAGGTTCATAAACTTCTGAAGAAGATTTTCTTTTCCCTCTGTAATGCCTTGACAGATCCAAATATCAGATGCTTTCAAAAGTGTTTCCTGGAAAAGGAGAATCCTATAGCCATTTCCTAACACTTCCCTATTTAATTCCATCAGATGTGTGCAGACAGAAGGTATTTACCAGTGACGACTTAAAAAAAAGCAGGAAAGTTTCACTATTTCTATGAGATCTAAAATTCTGTTCAAATTAAGAAGCAGTTACTATTAAATGAACAGATGTGTTTGTAGGATGTCATTTGTTTCTCTCCAAAAAATTCTCTCTTGAAATGGAAAAAAATATTAAAAGTTCCCAGCACTGCTGTGAAAAGACATGCAAACCTGCCAATACTGGCAGGTCGCAAAGCAGGACACATTAGACTCCCTGTTATTCAGCTGCAGAGTTGTCTCGAGTTTATTTGGCATTTGTTGATTCCAGGAGTAGCTGCTAGATGTCTGGGAATCTGTTAAATCCCTGCCCAAACAGCAGGACTGGTAAGTCTACACACGTAACCTAGTTTTATTGTTTTTACTGTCTACTAAATATGAAGTATTTTTGCTGGAATATCTTACTTAGGATATTAGCATGTTACCGCTTAAATAATATGAGAAGTTCCCTAGAACAGCAGAATCTGACTTTTTAACTCTTCTCTGAAGCAGGTTTGGGATAGTTTCCTGAAATCGAAAATGTTTTATTGTCTCCTGTTCCTGTACAAAAGCTTGTGACCTTAAATGATTTAAAAAAGAAAGTTGGCCATGCTCTTTAGGAATTCAGAAAGAAGCTTGAATTAACTCTGTACACTTCATCAAAAGTCATACAGAATAAACTGCTCATGTCATAAGCAATGCAGATATTTGTTAGAAATCAATATAGCTATATATGCTGAGTAGAAAGTAAATGACAACAAAAGGTACAACCCAGTCCTAAGTCATGACTTACATAATAATAGGAAAGAAGCCAACTCAGATTTGGGGCATGATACTGTTCAAAATAACAGGCAATCAGCAATAACATAAGTTGTGATTTAGAATATTCACAATGCTGAAGTCACTGAGCTGGCAACATTATCCATGGAAACCTGTTAACATTGACGCTTACAAAATCAGACCCAAGAGGAGACCTTCTCTGCATGAGTAGAAAGTAGTAGTATTTTTTTTACTCATTATCTAGTTCCAGTACGAGCTTACAGAGCTTCCTAAAGTTTGTTTTAAAAAAAAAAAAAATACGATGCCTTTTATTGTTTCTGCTTCATTTCCATATGCACCAAATTCAGTTCAGTTCAGACGACAAAGTGGGGCAAACAGAAAGAAAAGAAGGTTTACAGGAAAAGACAAACATAACACCATTGCATAGTTCTGGTGGGTTGTAGCTGACTCTTCGACGTGGACTGCGCAGACAGAAGAAAAGCAACATTTACAATGGATGATACTGAAGTGAACTGGTCTTAATCATGGGGAAGAGGCAGCTCCAATTTTTGCCTAATCTTCCACATCAGCACCTGGAGTAAGCAGGGACAAATCTCTCAGCTTCACCCATGTATAGACAGCTAAAAGTTGGCCTTTCAAATTCAGTAGTCATACCAACCTGTTATCCAATGCTGCACCAACAATGAAGAAAGGTTTGTTTTTCTTCATTCTCTAGTTTTTATACTAAGGACAAAGAAGATAGACTTGGCTTTATAGTTATTAACATAAGTGCACAGAAATGCTAAAGACACGGTATCCAGCTATGCAGAGTATAAGCACAGTGCAGGGCTGCCACAGGCACGACAGCTTTTGTAGCATGATCTTTGCATTTGATAGTGAGGCTCACTTTCATCGTAACAGTCAGAGTGGTGAACTTCTTCTCAACTACAAAAAGGACATCCAATTTTTAAAACTATATTACACTAGCCAACAACTTCGCTTGGTCTCCACCACTGCCTCCTTCCTGCCATTGCTGCTTCTCTTTGTCGATTCCTCTGTCTCCCGAAATGGCCATCACCCCATTCCCCAAGCAGCTGCCTTGTTGGCATGCCCCACCTGATGTTGCTGCTCTCCTCGCCCCCATTCCTCCCATCAGCACTGGCTTTCTTTCCTCCCCATGGAGGCACACTGCCGTTTCAGGCTCTCCATGCCTCCTTTCCTATGCTAGATTCCCTCACAAATGAAGTGTATTTCACCAATGTCCTGGTACACCAGTAAACTGTGTATGAAGAGGCCATTTCATCTGCACACAGTTAGCAACTATCTTCTTTCCTTTGTGCACTTAAAGCAAAGAAAATGCAAAAAAATCTGCAAAGAATATAATGTCATTCAAATAAAGCAATTCCAACAGACTAGCTTACAATGTCACATACTCACTGCTTTATTTTAAAAGCAGAAGATAAAAATATCTTTCTTAAGTAGTAGTTTCTTTTTAAAAAACACTCTTTGGGAATCTCTCTCCCGTCTATGCCAACCAATCAGCCGCCATCCCTGATTTTGGCGTGCCAGCAGCACGTTCAGCACAGCTCACGGTCCCACGCCACCTTCCACGTCATCGCAATGGGACTGCAATGCTGATCTGAGGAAGAACTCGAGGCGTGTTATGAGAAAGTTTTTAGATTAATACACACAACTGGGAGCTGTGCTGTTTACAGATCGGAAAAAAAGGAAATGGTCTGGGGTTAATGTCAGAAGTGATTTTGTTTTGTTTTGAAAGCATCTATTTTCAGAGTCCCTCTTACAACACTGATAAAGGAACACAAACTATCACTTTGGGGTGAAGAGTCATGCCTCCCCAGTGGTGTTGTTAAGCTCAACTAGTGCTTTCAGTTTACGTCTTAGGGAGGGATGATGATCTCATCAAAACAACCATCAAAACACCCCTTCTTGGCAAGCTCCACAGGAACAAATGGTTCTGTAGTGGCTACTGTAGCCTGAAAGATCCTGAAATAATGAAGCTGGTTCATTTGGCAGGAAGATGGAGTTTTTGGTGCTCCCATATCTACACCAAGAAACATCAAAGTTTCAGGTAACGTTGCCCATCTTTTGTTATAGTACAGAAGTGATGCTTTTGAGCTACTATCACCCACTACACTTTGAAATAGAGATATTTTATGCTCACTTTGCCAAAAGCAAAATTGCTACAATGGTAAGAGAGTGCAAGTTTGTATATTCCCAGGCCCCTGCAGAACCTGCTGCACAGATAGAACAAGATACTGGACGAAGGGAAACCCATGGCGATACAGCCAAGTATCCCAATTAAACGTTTTCTCTTTAGAACGGAAAATGCAACTCTGCCATAGGTGTGGCATAAAGACCCATAGACTCAACATCATCTGAGTAATGCCCAAACATAATAGATCTATTTTTATGCTGTTATCTTAAATGCACCACTGAAGAAAGGGAAGCAATGGAGAAAGAGATCATGAATTTCCCCAAGACTGCCGAAGAAAACCCCAAGAGGTAACAGAATAAGATTAACAGATTAATTATACCCATGTAAAAAGCCTCATGATTTAAGTGTTAAGTGTTTGGTACGGCTGTGGCGCTACACAACATCCATGAGCACAACTCTGAAGTAACCCCTGTAGGGTAAGGGAACGCAGCTGCCTTCTGAAAACACAATGAATTTGATTTGATAAAGGATGCCAAAATCCAGGATGGAGTCTTATTTTGACCGCGGGGGGGGGCAGGGGAGTAGGTGCCTTTAACTAGCTGAATGAAGATGGAGACCTTTTGCAGGAAGCAGAATACTAAACTCCCTGCTTTCTCCAAGTCCTGTCCTGCTCTGTGCCACGGGCAATTGGCCACTTCCTATTTTTCTCTTAAATCCTCCTTGAGATTCTTGAAGAGTCTTATCAACAACCTTGAGACCTGTTTTTCAGGTGTGGAATGTTATCCTCTGCTGCGGCCGAGAGCAAGGCTAGAAAGGACATAATAGATGTCCTAAAGCTACTGTACCCTACTGAGACTGAAAAAAGCTGCTTTTTTTTTTTTTTTTTTAAATTGAGAATATTTGCCAAATCCTCCATGCCTCGAAGCACTCAATAAGAAGTTCAGTTCCCCTGTGAACTGGAAATTAAGCTTGGAGGTGAATGTCCTTGCTCATACTTTGAACCACGGCTCAGGAGTCCAGCAGGATTCTAGCAGCTGTGTGGGGTCAGGAAGCAACCTTCCTGAATCCTTCCTGTGACACCGATTACAGTGGGCTGATTTAACTTAGCAAGAAAAGAGCCTTAATTTAATTAGAAAATGTGCATGTTTTCTTGCATTTTTATGTTCTTTTGTTGTTTTCCAGTAGAAGGGCTGATAATTCCTACCTAAGTTTTTCCTTTTTTGTTTTACTAACTGTAGATTTTTAAAAAATAAATCATTTTTTTTGCCAACAAAAATACATGCATACTCACTTAACCAGCTCCACCAATTAACACATTTATTCTAAGCCTTAATTCTTAAATGTTATGGCAGAACACAGTAAATTACATTTCGTATTTACTATAGAGGACTGATTTATTTACCCTTAATTTATATCTGTTTTCTTTTGGATGCAAAAGCACATAATATTAACTGGTTTACTAACAAACAGCTGCAGTTAGTGGATTGAACCAACAGTTTTTAATCACTGTGTCCATAATCTTTTAGTTATGAGTTTTTGCTCTTGTTTTTTAAAAGAATACACTAGAAGTGAAACAAGCTTTTAGGATTGTTCTCTTTTTTTCTGTTAACTTCCTAAAAGTTTCTCAACTTTGAATGAAACAGTTATTGAACTGAAGTAAACTGCAATAAGAAAATAATTTTGCTGCATTTGCAGAATGACAAGAGCTGTCCCAAATAGATTAGTTGCTTCAAAAAACCTCTGGGTCCACGTGCTCACCCAGAGATATCTCCCAGCTTAATGGTTTGGCTTTCCACAGAAGAAAATAAGACTGCCTGAAAAGATGAAGTGTGTGCACACTGGGCTCTTCACCACTATTTTTGAAACTTCCCAAATATTTCACATACAGAAGCGTAAAAGAAGCAGTGGCTAGTTATACCATAGCACTACAATTATTTTCTACTTTTTAAAAAATAATTTTAATAGAGATTATCAAATTGATGCAGGTCTTTCACAGCTTCCTATTTCCATAGATGATTTTGAATAGCTATATTTTAAAGTGAAAATACATTTGATCTATTTTTAAAATCGTTTTTATACTACACATTTTCATTAAAAGCAAATTACAAAGGGAAAAGTAGACAGCTGCAGCTGAGAAAGCAACAATCCAGGTACTTCAAATTTTAGAATCTGGGTCAACTCACAGAAGACTCTATACATAGACACTGAAATCCAGAGGGAAACAGCAAAAATCAAGATGAAATAACAAACATTTTTAACAATATTTAATCTGAACAAGTTTTCAAATTTTCAGCTTTTCTTACAACTGTCACAAACAAAATTTACCAATATAAACCCAATTTTTTTTTAAGCTTAGCCTCCTGATTTCTCAGTTCTTGCATTTGTCAATACTAGTTTAACTACAATATCAGATGAGACAACATATTCTGAATTACTTCTCAGATAAAAATGATCTAGGACCAACACCTTGGCATTAAATGTATTTATAAATGCAATTTACAACTCTTTCACAGTTCACAAAATTAATCCAAAACTCGAGGATTTATATCAGTAAAAGCAAACCTAAAGAAAATTTGTACTTCTCTATCTACCAGAGATAGATCCCTAAAACCTGTAATATCTAAAGAGATTGCCACTTGAGCTTTTTATCGGTACAGTAGATTTTTTGGTTTGCAGCTGTGTCATGGCTATCGAGTAGCCTCAGTTCCTCCTGCTCAGTCATTTCATCTTACACTTTCTTCCTGATCCTCCAGTCCTCCTCCTCTATCTTGGCAATACCCCCAGCCTACGGCAACCTCAAGCTGTGTCAGCAACACCAGATTTTTTTTACCTGGTCATTACCGAAAATAAAACAACAGACCGATCTCAAATTGCCCCTTGGGATCTTCTAATCAGTAACTTCTCTCTAACCAGACAATCTTTCCCATAAACAAAACTCATTGCCCTTTCCCCATTAGCCAGTTCCTTAGACAGATCGGGTTTCTTATACTAGCCCCCATCTAAACTAAATTATAATGACTCATGTAAAGTGCTTTAAAGGCCTTGCTGAAATAGAAATAGGTTTGATCCGCTGCATTTCCTTGCCTACAGAATAAGTTACCTTATCAAAAAAGGTATCAGGTAACTCTCGTAGTAACCTGAATTTGAGAAACTGTTGCATTTTAACTCAAAACATTTGGCCACCAATTATCCTGGCCTGGCCTCTATTTCTGCTTCCTTCCCCTGGCCCCCTTCCCTCTATGGTTCAGACTGACATTAAAATATGCCAAAACTAGGGGACACAAGCACCAAACCTTGAGTAACAGATGCTGCTTATAATGAAATACCTTCCACCTTACCTATTAGAGCAAGGTCATTCATTTATCTCAGTTAAAGGACAACAAATGCTATAATTTGATTAGATACCAAGGAAACCACTTCACAAAATGGGCATTCTGGCATTTCTAACTGATCTCAGATACCCATCTAAAACTCTGCTTTGACAGCTTTCTGACAGACTTTCACAAATGGGGGGTGGAGGGGGATTTGTTTGTTTTATGCTCCTCAACTTCCAGACAATCCAAATAAAACACAGAGAGAGCGTGCCAACTCCTGTGTGCCTACGTCATGTGAGTATAGATGCGAACATAGATGCAGGAAAATTAATCCCAGCAATGAACATGGATTTGTTTCCCAAGTAGAAAGGAATTCACAGCTTCAAATGAATGAATGAAAGTAGATAATAATAATAAAAAATAATCCTCCTGGCCAAAATAAATAATTTTATGAAACAAACAGACGGAATTGTAAGGAGGAAACAAAACTCTCCTTTTAAGTCTTAAAAACAAAATTGCTTCTGTTGTCTTTGATCTGCTTTAAGTTGTACTAAAGGTCAACGAACATTGGAACAAATATTGCTAAATACCCTACTGAATGGATAAAAAGAAACATGAAAGCTAGGCCTTATTGTACATAAAACATCACACAATGATCTCACCAAAGTTACCAGCTGGGGACTTGCAAACCACATTTACCAAATAAGGCAAAATGCTTCGTGCCTGAAATCCTTTCCCAGTTACCTCACCCGGCTTTTGCTCGCGTTTCTACAATAATTGCAGAGGTCATTTTTTTAAACTCAGATGGAGTAAATCAACAGGCTATCCAATGCAAAGCTGGGTTTGTGTAGTCTCTGGAGAGAGCTCAGCTTTATTTAAACTGAGTGTGTACAGAAAAGGAAGAACTGAAATATGTGCAATAAAAACAGAAGAGCGAGTAGTATAAATGGAGAAGAGCAAGTGATGTAGAATCGTGTATTGCTGGTTTGATTACAAACGCTAATGTTTTATGGGGAACGTTTCTCAAATTTGTTTGATACCTTCAGGTTTTTGAAATGCATGTGAAGAATTGGTCTTTAATGTTATTCTTCTGACGTTCCAAAAACCCTTGAACTTGCACTCTGGGTTTATGCTGTCCTTGTATTTGAAATACAGCTTTGTAACATCAACAGGATATATTTTATTCTCCATATTCTCTTTGATTTCTGTGATTATATTTTTTGCCTAAACTTGATATAGTTTTGAAGAAAGAATAAAATATTCCCATTCTCTACATTAAACACAACAATAGGATAGTCCTACATAGTTCATCACGGTAGTAAAAATCTTTCTAAGTTACTTATTATTAAAATAAAATGGTCATTGTCATAGTGAAAACTGTCATTAATTTATAACATTTTCTCTTTTTTTTTTCCTGTGTGTTTGTGGCGGGGCAGTGGGGGGGATTGCTTGTTTTTATCTCCAGCTGAATTTTACCTGGTGTTTTAGAAAAGAAAGAAAAAAGCCCAGTAAGCACTTTTAAGTGCTTGTTCTCATAATCTTCCCCTCACCAAAATCTGACAGTAGTACCTAATAAAATTTCCTATTATGTATATTGATAACACAACTATCTAATATTTTTTTTTCCTCCAAAAATTTGGAAATGTAGCTTAACAAAGTACTAAAATTAGTAATATCAAAGTCCAATTAGAAGAGAGAGAGTCCAACGCTCACCACTGCTTATAAAATATACTCTCACAGCGTAAGGCTGATCACAAAGACCAGATGCTTGCATCTCTAGCTACTGCCGAAATTGCCAATGCAAAAGGTATATACAATTACTCTCGCGCTTCTACACCTAATTTCTTAAAATGTTGGTCCATAAGATGTTATGATGCAAATTAATTGTAAATTCACAGCTCTAGAAATATATAATATGACATAACTATCAGCTATCCTGTGGAGTCTGCACCATCTCAGCCTCTCTTTGGAGAGGAACACAACCACAGAAATGTTTTGGGTTTTTTTGGAGGGGACATGGATGACAAAAGCAAATTTGGGTTTGATATGAATACAATTCTACACACTGTTGTAAGTTAATATTAGGGGAAAAAACAGCTCAAACCTGATATTTCAGCGCAAATAGTAACAGTTGATACATGGTTCATACAGCTTACGTGTTTAGAGAAGACCTCAAATAGAAAGTGACATTTTCAGTGTCCTGTGAAACTTGCTGCTGAAATCCAAGCAACAAGAAAGTGTCTATGTTTTTTGTTTGGCTATCAGTTCAGATCACCCCAGAGGAGTTCAAAGAGCCAAATCTCTATGCAAACCTTCATTAACTGCATATAAATAACTAGCAAGCTCAACTCATCCCATATTTGTAAGAGTTCATAAATGCTCAAGGGTTGAGGCCAGTGAACAGAAGTGGAAGTAAGTGATCTGACCATGTTCTCTACTTTACTAGCAATGCATTTCAAAAAGCCCAACTTTCTACTCTATTTCCTACTGGTCTCATTATTCCTAGATCACACGTTGCTATTTTGTAATTACTAGAAAAACAGTACTAAATGTAATTAATCTCTCACTTCTTTGTGTTGATTCCACTTAGTTAAAGGCCAACTGTAATTGCTTCCGCTGATAAAAATCAATTCAGAGGCGAATGTTTGTATCGCAATCTGGGTTATGCAGGCGGTCCAAATCTCTCATTTTTGAGCTTGACAGTTGAACTCCATGAGCAGTGCAAGAAAAGACAAGTTTATTTGACATTTTTTTAAAACAATGAGCTGGGAGAGCTCTCTATATGGTATCAATGTGTCAAGCCAGTATTGTGGACTGCCCCAACACACATAGTGCTGCATAATAAAGTGCATTAGACACTGGAATAAGAGTTAGCCAAGCCAGGCTCTCTCCTGAGCTCATTCAGTACACTGTTGTGTGAACACAGACAAGTCAAAAAGATCACTGTTTCCACAAGTTATATAAGATGGGCAACTGCCCATATTTTATCTGGAAGGGATATGGAAAGGAAACCAGCCATTTTGATATACCAAACAGAGAGGTATCACCCTGTCCTGTAGTGCCCTGCCTTTAATGTTAAATATTTGCTGACTCAAAAAACAAAGGAGTCATCTGCAATTAGATCATTGAATATGTGTTGACATCTACTGAGTGATATATTCAAAGGAGACATGAGTGTCTTATACAATTCTGCAGAGAGCCCTGTGAAGGGCCTATGGGTTGTCTTTCTGATGTACCAGGACAGTCAATAGTATGGCAGGTTAGGCTTTCAAACAGGGTTCTCTGCGGAGAAGAATGATATCCCTTAAACTACAGCAATATGAAATGAAATAGTAACACAGGGAACAGAACAATACAACTAAAACCTACTGAAAACTAAAAATAATTTTGTGCTGGGATTAAATTCTGATTTGTGCAACACAGTAAATAAACTCCCAACCCCACATCTCACAGCAGCATAGGGGTGGGACAAGAGAAGAATGCAGTTGTACACAAAAACATATCAAGTAAGAGGGTAAAGAACATCCATTTCGGAGAAATCTGACCTCAAGTTCACAGTAAAAATTCTTCTCAAACATTTACTTAGTTCCTGTGTGGAAGCAGTCTCATCTGTTTGCTACACATTCACAATAGCAGTACAAAAAGTATAAACCTTCAGTCTCTCTTTCCAACAGCTCTGTTCTTCTGAGATTGTTTGAGTACAGCACAAGCACAACCTCAGCTACAACATCAAAGAGAGATTTTTTTCGTATCCATTTAACCTTACAAATGGAAATTTTTCCAGAAAATTTTTTGAGTGCTAATACAAGATGCAAAATGCTTCAGAACTAGCATATTTATGTAGACAGACGGAACTGTTATTAACCACACCTCTAATTGACTACCGCAGCCTTTATGCCTCTCTCTGAGATTGTGATCAAAGCAGTCACTGATAACCACTTAAGACTCCAGATCAGACTGAAAATAGCTCTTCTAGACTAACAGTTCATTCCAACATCTTTTTCCCCAATATATCTGATTTCCTAGGCTGACTACTGAACCCTGGTATAGACAACCTGCACTGTTTCTCTAACACAGGTGTAACACTTAACACCAGAGAACTAGCTTAAATCACCAACTGGAGCACTTCCGCCATGGGAAAATCTCTGGGCAATATGAAGATGAATACTCTGGCAATATGAATATGAATCACTGCACTGCATCAGCCGTGTAAAGTGGAGAGGGAAAGCAGAGACGGAAAGAGAGTATGCCTAAAGCACGCTGACTTCTTCTGGTCTTCATACAACAGCCACTTCAGGGCCACTGTACCCATAGCAGCTGTTTGAACTCTCTGTGCGGTTCTGGGTTAACCCAAAGTGCAACGTAACATAAATGCAGACATCAGAAGATGAACAGAACTCCAGAGGGTAAGAATGTGCAATAGTAGCAAGAGCTGTACCCTATGCATATAATCAGTCTTTAAACTCCATTTCTAAATCATCTCCTTCTCTGAAGCAAAGAATTCAGTATAATTTACTAATACATTAATGAGGATGGCACCAAGTATATTTGAATACAAATGCCTGTTTTCAGTCTAGCCTTCAAAACACACTGGTAAACTCAAATAAACATGAAATGAAAAAGAATTGTTTCCATGGCCACTTACTTTTGCTGCTCCTATTTGCTCTTTACGAAACTTCTCCAGTGGTGCTATTAGCACATCATTAGCATTCTGGATCTGCAAAGTTAAACATAAAGCATATCTTTTTAATACAGAGTATTTGCAGAAAGTGGAGTCATTGTAACACTGCCAATGTGCAAGACTGAAAAATTCATGCCTGTAACATTCTGGTAAGAGTATATGGATAGGAGTCAAATAATTATGTCTTCTTTACATAAAACATACAACACACATGTTCACTGGTCTATTATGGAACATTTCTATGAATAACTAAAGCAATTGTATTGAACAATGTAGTAAGTTTATCTGCAATATATAGAAGGGTTTTCTGGTATTTTACTCCCATTTCTTGCATCTTGCCTAAAAACAGAACAGAAAATGAAAACTTCCAGGAACTCTGTTTTAGAACACAGAAGACAAACATAGTAGTACTGACAGGACTGCCTAAAAAAGCCTGTGTTTACAGAATCTTAACCTTTGACAGCTGAATCTTTTTGGCTATCTCTTTGGATTACATACCTAGTTACACTGAACAGAGGAGAGTAAGGCAGAGAACTCTAAAAAGAAAAGTGAACAATTTACAAAATACTCTAGATTGGATTCCTGCACTTTTCTAGTTTTTAAACTAATTTAAGATGTCCTGCAGCTATTTTCACCACTTTAACCTAAACCAGGGTTCCTAATGAATCACAGTTTTCCCCTCATGACCTCTGTTTATTTAGTGTAAATCCAGTCCTGGGAACCCCTCTCTGAAGACCATTCCCAGCAGCGCCCACCCAAAGTGGTCCCTAGTCATTTGGGCTAGAAATACACATGCAGCAGAATACAAATGCCAGCCATGCCATCCTGCCACTCACTAAAAAAAGGGAGTATGACTTCACCATATGCCTTTTAGAAGCAGGCATAATAACCAACTAAATTGATTTGACTGCAGAAAAATCAGAAGAAACGGAAAACTGCCAACACATCAGAAATAAAGCATAATAAAACGCATTACAATATTCTATTATACTAACTACAGGCAAAATTTTAGGTTTTCTGCATGAATAGCTTTTTTTCTCCTCACCAGTCCAGTCTTTACCATACTCATCACATTCCACATTTGGGCTTTGGCAGGTTTGGAGCTCTGGGCAAAGCTAACATGTACCTAAGCCAAATGTGAATGAATACAGCTCTTGTGACTCTTCCATAACAATAATTGATAAGTTACATTGTCAGCTGAGCACGAAAAACTTCCCAAAAGGCTGTAATAATAAACATGTAGAATAAACCCATCGAAACACAAACACATTTTCTTTCCTCCCAAACCTAACATTACAATTTGAAGGACCACAGAATCACCACGTCTCTCAGAAGGGCAGAGTTTCAGGAAAAGTTGAGACTCTCTCTGACATCCTAATGTAAAAAAGTCCAAGGCAGCAAAGGCAACACCTGGCATGCTCGATGATGCACTGATCGAAATGGGCTACATTTAAAGATAAAAATCAGGTACTGAGGATGAGGAGTGTTTTCACTGCATTCAACATACTCCATCAGTTTGTCTGGAACAGACTACAAAGCTACATTATTCTCCAAGTGGACATTTCCCCAAAATATGTAGACTTTTAGGCAACATCTAGCAATCTAACTGAGACTCAACACTTTCTACAAAGCAAAGTGCATGCACTTCAAAAATAATCCCTACTCCAAGGATCACTAAGCAAGGCAGATTAAAATTAACAGGGGTACAAAACTGTTAAATGACTTGCCCACAATGAGGCAGAATTGCAGTGCATACGTCTAGAAGCAGCAGCTGGAAGTTTTGATAGCTTACAGAGCATGTGCATGGCTTTTGGCACATACAGAAATCATGAAGGCTTGCTGGAGTCACTGGTACAGAAGTGTGGATGCATCTTTTCTTCCTTTTTCATGTACAAAAGTTTTTTCTCTGCCTTTTAGAGTCATTGCTATATACAGCAACAATATATTAAATACCTCAAAGTTCAATTAAAAGAGACATTCATATTATTGAAGTAATTACTACTGATATCAGCAATCGCTGCTAGTCCTGTTGCTAGTCATTGACAGTCAAACTAACTCCACGTGGAGCTGAATACAGCTCTTCCCTTCGCTCAAAGCTATTACGTTTAGGCAGCCTCCATGCCACACCAGGAGACCTCACTTCACATATTGCCCTCTTGACAGACTTAATATGACTGAAACACAACTACTACCAGTCTCACTCGACGCTGCGGCAAAGCAAATGAAATATCCTGCTTCAAACACTGTGGAAGAACATATTCGTAGGAAGCACACAGCACTGAGAGGAGTCATCTGGGAAGTAAGTGGCTTTGCTGGGCTGAAGCACAACATTATTACTCCCACAGTTATATATGCAACTAGGAATGGACAGCGGATATTACAAGGCTAATTAAAAGATGTCATGCACTTCATCTAGACAGGGTCTGTGCCTCTGAATAGATCTGCTGAGCCACATCAACAGAACATGCTGCAAGCTCACCCCTGGCCTGAAAGCTTCTACTAAAAAGAGTCCTGATGTGGCAAGTCACCTCCCAGCAAAGTTAGGAGCTAGGCAAGTAATGGGCTTTGGCTTTGAGGAGGGAGAACACACCAGCAAAGTACCAGAGAGAATCCCGGCAGATGCATTTCAACAGCCAGTATTACAAGATGCAGAATGCTCTGCTGTGGAAAGACTCTCGCTGATTTCCAGCAGGTTGTGGAAACTGAAAATTATAGAGAAAAAAGAATTTTTGCATTATGCATGCATTTATTCATTTCCTTTCATTGCCGATTCATATCACTCCACCTTTACATTACAGTTTCCTTGTTAAGGGTTACAAATTGCCC
>NW_009224487.1:0-17482 GCF_000690835.1 Fulmarus glacialis | reverse complement strand
CCCCCCCAAATTAGGAATCTAATCCTCCCATAACAATTTCTACAGAAATCTGATTGCTTTAGATAATCTGAAATTTTCACTGTGTGGTCCTAATAGAGTAACTTTCTTCCTGCCAAGACGATAATTTCTCTCCTACTCAGTTACTGTGCTAGGTTGAAATCACAGACACTTGGAACTGGCAAGCAATGTCAAAAAGACTGTAATGGTTTCTGTAAACAGCAACTTCAGAAATCCATGTTGTGTTTAAAATACAGATCTCATCCTTAAAAGCTTGTTCAGATTATTCACACCTTTAGAGAAGCTATACTTTCTTGATCCAATAGTTATTGAATGCTACATAGTTCCAGCTCCCAGCATGGCTAATATGTGGCATTCAGTCAAATAATGTGATCGTTTCTCTTGTTTGGCAGAAGCACCAGTCTTCCTCCAGAAAAAGAACAAAGAAAAAAAAAAAAAAGAATCATGCAGTTTTAACTTGATGTCAGTTCATCAGTCTTTTTTTAATTAAGATGCTAGGCAAGTATTAAGCAGACATAATAGGAAAATATTACTTTGACAACTGAGAGCGCTATATTAGATCAAGTAAAAAAGAAACAGATTTTTCTTAACTAAAGAACTTAATCAACTTTTTAACTTTGGTATGTATAACTCTCTCTATTTAGCATTATTGATAAAAATACCATTAAAATAAGTACCACCAAAATCACACTGAATTTGTAAAAAATACTTGAAAAAGAAACATTTAAAAAATTGTAAATACCTTTTCTAAGCCAGCTTTGACAACTTATGAGGTCATTCCCTGTTTGCGTAACTGCAACATTTCAATACACTCTGACAGCCTTTGAGCCAATGTGGTGAAGCACCTTAATTTGCCTTTTCTGATTCATGATCTTTCCCCTTTCCAGCCCACCCTCCTTTCTTCCAGAAGTTAGCTGTGAAATTGAATTAATGTACCAAAAGTGAGTTTAAACTGTGGTTTTCACACATCACAGAGAAACTCCACATCTATACTGAGAGACATTTTTGACTAGCAATTTTTTAAACTTTTACTAAAAGTTTCAATCATCAGTAGAATGAAGAAAAAAATTCAACAGCAATTAACATATCCTTATGAGAATCATAATTATTACACTATGTTAGAAAGGGAAGAATAAAATTTTTGTAAACATATCTGAACATTTCTATTTCTAAATTTTCTTAAATTTAAGTCAATGTTAATTTTTTGAATGAGTTTTCTAATTAGTTTTGTAGCCCTGAATTTGGGATAGTGTATGATATGCAGACTGTACATGCATCATTCTTCTTCATCTTCTTTTACTTAGGTAGGACCAGTGGATACAAACAGAAATTTAACTAAAACATTGATGCAGCTGCTTATTCATTATTAAATACTAACAATATAGACAGAGAAATTTTAAGCCCTGAAGTGCTTTACAAGCTTTGAGCTTCACCTGGCAATCTCAATGTTGAATTGCAGTAAAAAGAACAGTTAATACCTTTTGAGCTTTATATTTTTATTTGTAGGGCTAGGTAGGTCACAGAGAGAATTAAGTTAACAGGATTCCCAATTGCCAGAAAATGACAGCAACAGTATCAAGTGAGGCACTTTTGAAGTGACAGAATTAGGAATTAAATCAAGCTTATCTCAATTACAGTAATATGCTTTAACTATGAAAAACTTTTGGTTTATATATTGTATCTGGGAAAGACATTTTTTGCTCCAAATCTGCTACGAGTGAGTTGCTTTTCACTGCAACACAGAATTATCACACTTGCATATGGGAAATAGAACTCATTTCCCTGAAGTACTGAATGACTCACGAATTCTGAGTGCCGACAAACACTAATTTGCTTCATGTTGGTATAAGACTTCTAGAAAAGACCAATTAAATTCATTCAAAGAAGGCAACAAATCTCATAGCTAATATATTCATAGTAATGCATTTCCAATGTGGAAACATATTGCTCTGCTAGACAAAAAGAAATAATTTAATTTGAAATCCTTCCCCCAATTGCTAACATCTGATCTGTCAGAAAACCCACTTCTTTTAGTCTGTGGCCTGTATCAACAGCTCCTAATCAATACAACTTCAAATACAACAGCAGAGACCAAATACAGACAACCAGTCATTTATGTAACTTAGTTATGTATCAGGTTTACATGCTACAAAGAATATAAACATACCATGATAAAACATTAGTCATCTATTTAAGTCCTCAGTTTCTATTTTAAAAGTTAAAAAGTGTAAATATTACATAAAGTTAATAATATGAATTTCAGTGCCTGTAACTATGTGACCTAGTAGGACAAATATTTTTACAGCTTTGTACAGAAAACTCTACACAGACAAATCACATACTTAGAAAACAAAAAAATTAATATATTTAAAGTTTATCTTAATCGCTCTCACATTTACAAAAAAAGATAACATCAAACAAAATCCAAACTTGTGTTAATTTTCTAAAAATATTGCTACCAATGCCAGTTATTTCAAGCAGAGTTGAAATTCAGATGATGTTAAAGCAGGTTCAGAAGATTACAAAGTCTTAACTATGGACTAGTAATAACATAGGTTGGACACTTCCACGTACAATGTGTAATGCAATATTCAGCTTCTCAGCAAAAAACTAGTGCTGTATCAAGTGGTCTTAATACATTGCCACAAGGGGATGCTTATAAATCACATGCCAATCAATGCTGGGAGTAGTTATATATGGCTGAATAAATTATTTTTCTCTAAGTTTTTTCAAGTGAACGGTATTTTTTAATTTTCTATATCACATAGCTTATGTTTAAAAATAAATTCCTATAGTGTCATACCTGAAACGATTGTTTCTTGAAATAGTCAAAAAATTACACAGGAGAATATGCACAAAGGCTGCCTTTAGCACAGAAAGGCCAGTCTCCTTACAGAGTCCTCATGAAAGATTAGAGAAAAAACCACTCCTCTGAAGAACAATATAGAGGAAGAACCTAACTTCAGATGTTAGGTCTCCTCAAGGAGTTTTTATTTTCTACTGATTACAGAGCAGGCAGAAGAAAAATCAGTTACTCTTGGATAAAGTCAGTCTTCGTGCATATTCCTGCCTCAAATTGCACCAACTTTTTAAACCTAAACATTTTTATTCTAAAAAGTACACATTGATATAAGGTGTATACATACACAGAAAAAAAAACCTGGTATGTACACATAATATTTTAAACTTAAAATTGCACTCATAATTTCAGTTTTTGTGTATCTTGACTTTGCAATTACTTGGTAGGGGTCTTGGTAAATAAAGACTTCCTGATACATTTTTCCCTCAGAACATCTAATTATGGGTGAGTGGGTAAACTAGATTTGAAAGTTTTATCTTTCCAAATATTTGCCATCAGATTCTGTTTCAGTTTTTTCACTTTCAGAAATATTTACTATTCCAGAAATACTGATTTTTCAGGGAGATGAAGTAAAATAGGGGTTTCATTGGAAGCATCCATATTTCAGAGACAAATGTCCTATAGAAAGAATGGTCTGTCTTTTTATCTCTATGTCCTCTAATGATGCCATAGTACTTTAATGCTATCAACTCCTGTTCTGCTCCCATCAATACCTCTTTCTATTTCCAGGCTATGAAAAATTGACAAAGTTAGAGACAAGTACTGATGCTGTATCCACTTCTGTGTGAACCACGAGGAGATCCTGAACTTCCCCTTCATCTGGGAAGTGATATCCTTTAAGGTTCATCTGAAAAGAAACTGGTGGCATACCCATTTTTTTGAGTGATGCTGAGAGACAGAGGCAAATGCTACTAGAAAGCACACAACCTCATTTATGGAGAACTAAATTTGATCTTGAAAAGTAGATCATTGGTGAGACCTTAAGAACTGAGACAGTTTAGGATACTTTTGATGGAATTTTGACAATCCCGTATCCTGATCAAAACCAGATTCTTCTGCAAAGCTCAAATCTTTCTGGCACAGAAAAACTTAAGGTGGGGACTGCAAGAGAGAGTGATCCTAACACCATCAGAGCTCTCCACTTCCACAGTCAATTTTGCCTTAACTCCACCCATGCAGGACTCCTTTGCTAGAGGCATGGGCTTGCCACTCCTGTGGCGCTCAGCCAGCCTTCATTCTTCCCCTCCGCCCATGCGGCTTTCCTCTTTCAGGACACTGTGAATTCCATGCAAGCAGGAGACCTCCAACTCCACAGTTTATTTCCCCAATATATTCAAATTGCACAACAATTAGCCAAGCATTCAGTCTGACCTGCTGCCCTTCCTGTGACTCGATGCTTAACCATGGTGATGCTGCAGGAATTTAAAAGGAAAGAGACGAAAAAGAAAATTCCAGGAGGCGCGTGCTGTTGAACCAGAGACTGAAGGAGAAAGGAAAATAAAGATCTAAAAGCTATTTTTCACATCAGAGGTTCAGTTCTGTTAGACCCTTCAGTTCAAGCAAGCTATTGCAGAAATTTATATTATTGTGCATATTGCAAGACAGTGCATCTTTCACACACATCAAGGTAATAATACTGCTCTTTAATACAAAAAGACCTCACACATTTTCATAGCTTTTTCACTTCTTTTTGTGAAAAACACTGTTCTACTCTTCCAGACAGAATAAGACTCTTCACAAAATTAATAGCCTACCAGTGTGGTGTTAATTTTAACTCTGCTTTTTCCTCCAGCAATCTCCAGTACAGGGCAAGTTAGGTAGAGAGTATCACACCACCTGTAATTAAGACTAGTACTAGTCTCAATTTCTTTTTCTTCTTCTAGAAAGAAATGACATTTCCAAGTTGAGAAGGAAAAGAAACATTTCATCATTCTTGAAAGCATGGTGAGCACCAGGACTGTACTTGTACCATTTTGTGTGCTACTGGAACAAAGAAAAGCCAAGGACTTCGCTGAGGGAAGCAAATTCAAGGATTACTCTCAGGACTGCACTTGCAGGGGAAAAAGAAATAAAAAGTAAAGAAAATAAATAAATAAAATCAAAGAACAAACAGTGCCACTCATGCTAAGAAGATTGTTAAGCACAGTATAAAAACAAGCAAACTTTGCAGAGTACTGTGACTATCTTTGTGATCACTAACCAGATGCGACCTTGTCTCATAAGCTGGGGAGAATATCAAATACCAGGAGGTCCTCTCGGGCTCTCTCTCCCATTTGATAGTTTCCTTTGTTCCTCCCAAGTATCAGGCAAGAAAGAAAATGTTACCGTTTGCAATTAATACGTTTTGTGAGCTCATTGGCAGGAATGAGTGAGTACACGTCATTTTAGAAATACTCCATCATACTATCTTCTTTTTTTTCTATTTTTAAACTATCCACTATCCTACTAAGCACAGCATATAATGAAAAAGAATTAAGTTTAAAATATTTTCATTACATCAGTACATAAATTATTAATAAAGTGTTTATTATAAACCACATTTCATTCATTTTACACCCAACAGTCTCAAAGCTGAGGCATATGCTTTCTGAGCTGTTTCCACATGCTCCTGAACGAGGTGAAGATGACCTCTGTTCTCTCAGATGAGGGTACAACATAGTGAGTACCTATCAAACACAGCCCAACCGCTCTCAAGCATCTTGCCTTTTTTTGTGGTATCTCCATCTCTATGGCACACTACAACATTTATGGTACTTCAGCACTCAAAGACCCCAAGGTCCAGTACAACCTTTCATAAAAACAGTAACTTGATTCTCTTGGAAGGAAAGGAGGCATCAACATCCTCCGTGTGTGCAACGACTGTGGAGAAGAAGCTCCTTTCTTCCTCCCAGAATACAAGCCTTGTGAATGACCCTGAAACCCTGGACTTTGAGACAACTCTGTACTAACAGTGGTTAAGTTTTTTTGGGGCCAACTAACAACAGAGAAACGTGAACTCTAAGGACTGGCATTAAGAGAATAGAGAAAGAAAAAAAAGTATTTTTGAGTTCAAGTAACAGCTCCCCCACAAAATCTGGGAACTTTAATGTCCCCTAATGAATCAGTCCATGCACTACCAACAGCAAGATCTGACAGAGGACATTACCATCTCAATAACAATACCAGTACAAAAAGTCTCAAGAACTTATCAGGCAATTAACTCAGTCACTCAACACTAGATATCCACAGCCTGAACTTGATACAGCCACATAAGCGTCCCTTCCCAATCAATGAGGAGTAATAAGCACACGATTCCTGTGATCTGTTTGGACACCTTTCAGACAAGATGCATCACATCATGAAATTGCCAGGTTCTCTGCTATCAAACTCACATTTGCTTTCTGTCATTAATGGGTATTAAGACACCAGATTCACCAGTTGACTCTGGAATATGGCAGCTCACTGAAGCAGAGTATGGAAATCAACAGAAAAAACAGATCTTCAGAAATCAGAAGCTCCCACCATCTGACCCTATTCACTTAATGCTGCTCCAGAAACATCTGAACATCATTATGTTACCTAATGGCAAGGTCTTACAGAAGTACAGGACAAGTTCCCAACAGAACAAATATTTAACGGAACTACATAGGAAGTAACAGGTCTTATAAATGACTTCAAGCATCTTATGATTATTTTTCTTAATGAATTGTTCATCTCTTCATGAACCGCAACCATAACAGACAATACTTAATGACTGCAAGACTGGACTTTGATTTTAGACATTGCTCAGTGAATGACAAGACACATAGGGATGGAAAAAAAGGCACTTAGATGGGAATAATTGTACCATGAGTTACGGCAGCAAGTTTCACATGCATCTCAACAATTCTTGTTTTGCATAATGAGACAGATTATTTCTGGCTGAACTTATCATTGCAGGCAAAAGAGAGTAGTTAGCCACAAAAATTCCATATATTAAATGTTTTTAAAGATGAAAGATGGTGTTTGGCATCTCTAGATAAGTATATTATCTACACGTTCATTTAATACTTCTTTTTAATGCTATTTCCCTTTAACTATCTTGTTCACTCAATGCATTCATTGCCTATGATGTCTCTGGAGGGAAAAGCTAAATATTCATTCCATCTGCTTTAAATTCCACATTTGAGAATTTGCAGTAAGCTTAAAACGTCTTTGTTGCCTTATAAATATTTGAAGATAAAATATCATTATATTTAAACTCCCAGAATTGTTGTTATTTTACAGTAGTTAATAATGTTTATGCTAATCTGTTTTGGTCACAAACACAAGATTCTTGGGCATTATCAGATCACTGATACTTGAAGCACAACTTTAAACAGCACCAAGAAGAACCTACTCAATTCCCACTGTTTGTATGTGGAACGGAAGTTGCATTTGTTATAATCACCTTCTACTAAATGGTCTGGTTTGACAAACCAAATTTACTGTTAAAGACATTTTAATAGCTGATGCTCAAACTATCCTGCTGAGATGAGAAAGTGCAGCAGATACATATTATCAATCACTCCAACTAGCAGTAAAGTCAGAGGCTACAAACCTGCCACATACCCGCTGAAAAAACTGCTTCTGATAACATGTAGTGGCAATGAGATGTCCAATATGTTTTATGGACAGCCTTAAAAACTATTTACACCATATAATACAATGCCATCTGCGTACAGAAAGCAGATTTGTTCTCGGAGGAATATTACACGCCCTTCAAGCATTGTGAACTGCTGAAGTGAAATTGCTACAAACACCTTTATGTTAATTCTATTTTACATCTTCAAGATGCACAAACAAAGCCTTAAGAAAATGGATTACTGAAAACAGTCATGGTTCCATATATACACACATGTATATGTATAAATGTATATATGTATTAAGTCAGATATTCTATTTTCTCATAATTCTCTATTTTACTGCAAATCTCAAAAGACTGCTAGATTTAATTTTCTTTTTACATAGTTGAATGAAGAGACAGGTTAAATACCTCAAATATTTGACCCAAATAAAGTCAAATCATATCTTTTCCTGCTACCATCATATTCAATAGTATTTTATAAACTCAGATTACAATAGGAAAACCATGCGATGCTACCCTTTAAAAATGTCTTTAAGTTTTTACTACAGACTTTTAAAATATATTTACTCTTTCATAAAATTATTATACCAAAAATTTCCACTTGAAATGTCTTTTAAAATAAGAGATTACATAACAAAATATATACCTTTAGCTATTATAACCTACAAATAATACAAATACAAATGAAAATAGCCTTCAAGAAAGGCAACACAATACATTTTACAAGATAAAGAAGGAAATGAAGTGGAGAAATGAAAAACAGCAGCTGATAAGAATACTAAGAAATAAAAATGAGATTGTGCTAGTAATACATAATGGTCTCGAGAAACTGAATGCCACAGGTTGGTATCAAGACAAAAAAATCCAGCTGAATTATTAAAGGGCATGGCTAGTTTTATGACCATTAATAAACACACACTAGTTACATGTGTTAAATTGAAGGAAATCAGATCTTAGACTTGAAAGTGTTTGCAGAGTGAGCACATAACTTCCTGTCCCACTCACAGCATACAAACTGGCAAAGGAGTCCTCTGTTTGTGAAATATTAGATACTCCCCAGAAGAAACATCTGTGTACAAAAGGGGCCCAAACAAATTCAGATAGGTTGTGCTTTATAATGTAGTTGAAGTGGTAGGGGAAAAAAATTCCAAAATTAATGTCATACAAAAATTATTCATTTTAAAATTTAACTTCTTCCCTTCATCTTCATTTATTCCTCCCCCTCCCCCTTGGTAGCCTGAATAAAATAATAAAAAAACCCTGCACAGCTCTTTTCATGTGTCAAGTCTTTATTCCAAATGTCAAACACTATCCCAAGTATTACAAGTACTGAATAAAGATGTAAACACTGGCATGTTGTTAATTAGGCTTCATGGGGAAATTAGGATGCAAAGAATAGTATCAAGGGAATTGCCCAGACATGGGTTTTAACAATGCTGTTACTGCCCTCCCACAGTAACTTTTAACAAAATTGACTTCATTCCGCTCACAGTATGCCTTGCCAAGAAACGGATTTGAATAAAGGGCCCTCATTAGCAATAAAAGTTTGGAGGGTGGAAGTGCTGCTTGAACTTTGCATTGCTGAAGTACATGCAAGGAAAAGCACTTTGCTGAATTACTAACAGTCTCTGCGCAAGCGAGTCCCAGCCTGCCAGTCCTACTGTGTCAGCTGCTGCTCCTGGGTTCTTAAACAGCAACAGAAGAATAAACCTGTAGCGTCCATGCACTGATACGAAAGCTTAGAATACCAGCCTTCCCTACAATTGTGGAGCTCACAGTGGCTATTCGGACCTTCTCAACTCCTAGCTAGGCTCTGTAATGTGCTCTAGGAAATGCCATGTGAAGGCTGATAGAATTATGCAATAAGTATTAACGGGCAAACCTTTTTTACCTGCTCCCTGTTCACTTCCGAGCAAAAATTAAGGTCTTGATGATTCTTGAGTGTAGTGGTTACGGGCAAGAAAGTACCTAAGAGTTATTCAGGGTTGCTCAGAAATCTCCCTGCTGGTATTCAGAGGACTACTACCTTAGTGACAGCGTAAAATATTTATGTTTTACTACTGACAGCACCACTGAACCAACCTGAAAATGAAACATGTAATATCTACTTCAAACAACTTATGGATCAACAGAATTGTAAACTAAGTTCCTGTAACGCTACCTTTATTAAGCCATCTTTAATTCAGGTTCTCAGGCCATAGCTGTACATTTAAAATAGGGCACCTAGATCCATTTTAGGAAATTTTCATTATAGCGCAGTTCTAAGAATTGAGTTTTAAACAAACAGGATAATCTACAAACCTGTGCCCATGAGTCAGTAATCTTTAACAGCCAGAAGGTTCATACAGCATGGACTACCCTTCTTGTAACTAACATAGCTACTGTTGTGTGCTAAAGGCAAAAAGCAGAACTCAAGATTCCTAACATTAAAAAACAATACCGAACCTAGGACGTGAACTCCTTATGAAAATACCAAATGTGCCTGGGAGTGCCTAGAGAGGGACTCCTTCAGCTCAGCTACAAAGAGTTAACGCCAGGAATCTGAAGGGCAAGATGTTTAAATCTGTCTCTGATTAATGGGGAGGAGGGACTCCGATACTGTTACATATAATTCACAGAAGGAAGAGACCACGTGAAAACATTTCTTGGCCAAAAGGAAGGTAAAATACATTCATAGTCAGACTCTAAGATGTGTTGATCCACTAGAAAACTCCCACATGAACATGTTTAAGAAAATTCCTGTCCTAGGTACTGATAATAAGTGTCTTACGAAGCATTGGAGTGTCTCATCTTCAGTGCATTCAGAAATCAGAAGCCAAAAGGCATGAACTGGTTCTTCTTCACTTCCTTCCTTGACCCCACTTCCTTGGGGTTTTAAATAGACTGACTTACTATAACACAATGTTAACCATTACCGAACACATTTTCCTGAACAGGCAGTGAAGGACTCTGCAGTGCTGGACACGCTTACACCCAGCGACTTCACCGAAAGAGCTAGAGCAGTGAGTGGACACTGCAAAGAACCTGGTTGCTTATGAATACCTGAATACTACATGCATTGATAATTGTAAAGTAAAATTCAAATGCAGAAAGCACTGTACATGAAGGTTTTCCCTCCCCCCAATATTTTTCATTTTTGTGAAAAATACTCACACCTTAACCCTATAGGAGTTTTAAAGAGATTAACAGAAGCTAATGGCCAGTAAGCTAAAAAGGAAAGGGGAAAAACCCAACTGACTTATGCCTTGTAATTGATTGTAAAAGCCCACTAGAGGATAATATACTGGGACAAGTTTGCTGCACGCATCTGGGGCTCCATTTTTGTATCTCCTGTGCTTTCATTCATCTCTTTTCAGGATATGCTAGTGTTTTTTTTCCCTAAAAATCATTTCACATAACAAATACCATGCATGCCACCTACTCCTTCATTGCACAAGGACATACTTCAAAGAACTTCTGATTTGTCTGTGTCCTATATTCCTGTTTTCCCTTCAGCGGGCAAGAGCTCAGTGGGGTTTTTGTCACTACTGTCACTTACAACATGAGCTGGAAACTGCGTATCTCCCTTCTGTCCCCCCTCTCTCTTAGTCTCTCCTGTCTCTTAGTCTTGCTGCTTAGTTGTGTCAGCAGAATGATTTTCTACATAGATAGGACCATTTTATAAAGTGTTAAAGAATGCATTTAACTTTTTCTGATCTATGAAGAATTACAAAGACGACTGAAGCTGGTAGGTTTCAGAACTAAAAGAGCTACACCGTTTTCCTCCTATTGGTTTTCTGGTTTTCCACCAAAATTATCAGTTTCTGTCTGTCAACAAATTGTGTTGTTCAAAAGTAACTATCCTTACCCAGAGGTGAATGACAGAAGACACAGCACTTTGGACACTTTTAACTAGACAAATTCTTTGCTGCATGTATTCCATCTACACTATACAGGCACTATTTACATCACCTGATGAAAAAGAACCACCTGGTGTTAAAGAAAAAAAAACAAAACACAAAACCGAACCAAAACAAACCCAGTTTGCTTTTTTCTTTTTTCTTTAGCAAATCCCTGAAATTGTTTAGAATACAGACATAAATCAGCAAAGGATATGGTCATGGTAGGTAACTAATCATCCGGTAAGAGATGCCATTTCTTTTTATGGCTTACTCCATGAACTGTAACTCAGTGAAAACTGTAAAAGATAAAGTAATCGCAAGCACAACCACAATGAAGGAGAAACAGTTCAGTTGCGTACTTACAAGTTTGGGTATTTATCTTTTTATCACTACCATTAATACAAAGAGTGCATGTCTGTTGACTAGGCTGAGAGTTCAAATCATAATGAAAGCAAAAGAGAATTCGAGAATGTCATTTCAGATAGCCAGCCAAAAAAAAATCCTCAGCTTGAATGTTTACATTACATATTATCATGGGGGAAATGGCTACATAAACACAGGAAACAGCATAATTGGAGCACAGAACTAATTAAGAAAAAATAGCTCCAGAATTCAAGTATACCTACGCTTCACAACATTTTTAATGGTAAATTATTCTACTGAGTACTTTGGCAAATGTAGATATTTTGTTACAAGTATCTTTCACTTCTTAAACATTTAGCACAAGAAAAGTATTTTTTTTCCCATGAAGAAAAAGTAAACACAACAAACCCAAACCTTCTTGCACTGGGGGGGAATCTTCAATTTAAGAAGTGAAAGAATCTCTGCTTTGGTAGAGAGTTTTTGTGGCTTTTTTCTTTTTACTTCTTTAAAATTCAACGCATTAACAGTTACAGAAATTAGCTGATTAAGATAAATCGTAGCAAATAAGCAACAAGATTTACTTTACAAAGTCCTTTAAAATTTTAAACCTTCCCAGACACTTTCACTCAGACTGTTAGACCTACTTAAGAGTCACCCCAAATCAGTTCTGTATGTTTACTACTTTGTCTCTTTGATTTTCCAAGTCCTGATTTGTAAATTTTGTGGCCAGGCCTGTTTCCCTCACTGTGCAAATGTCAACAAAACTTCTCCAGACTGGAGTGAATGCACCCCGAAGAGGCCTCGTTGTGAGGTCCATTATGATGTAAAGGGAAAGTTGGAAATCAATGCAAGAATAAATAAACACTTAACTAATCAAAGTAAGAACTTTTTGACTTACTATGAAAAGTAAAAACAATGTTTTTTAATTAGCACATATTATTCCTTAAGGGATGTTGAGCTGTCAGACTCACCACAGCATTTATTGTAAAAAGCTTTTTTTGTCAGAATTCCTGAAACTGACTTTAAACACGCTTTCCTCAAAAAACCAGAAAGCCAGAGTGTGGGTGCCTTCTTCCTAGACAGAAGCTAGAGACATTAAGGCAGATAGACAAGCTGGTTTTTAGCGACAGACTTCTAAAAGAGATCAAGAGCTTGAGTGCACAAATGTCTTGAGCAACTTCTTCTGAGTCCAAAATAAGAATAAACACCCCAAAATTTTAACTGAAACAAACAGACAAAAAACCCTAAATGAAAGTTTAACAGTGAGAGATAAAAATATGTTGGTAGAAATGTTTACTAGAGCTAGGATTTTATTTTAAATTTTCCAAATTGCCAGAAATGGTTATATTTGACTTAGTGGATCCTTTCATTTATTTTCTTTAAAGAAACAAACAAAAAATGGCCAGCTACAGAACTCTCCATAGAAATTTAGGCTCCTAAATACTAAAATCAATTCATTTAGAGCCTCACAAAAAATGGTCTGGGGAAAATGTCATGGCTAATGAAGTTACTCTTAAATTCAACTGGAAAAGCAGATATTCATTAGAGGTTGTCCAACTCCCAACTGTTTCCCCTTTTCCCCATAATCCCTACTTCAAAAAAGAGAGAGTGGAAGTCTTCTTGAGAAATAGATGGTATTCTTAGCCCATTCTCATGACAGGCATCTTTGAAATAAGTTACTAAACAATACTTAAGGACAATCTGATTAACCATGGTTCAGGCTAAGAAGGATGTGTGGTCACTGAGTAATACAAAATACTTACTCTGTTTCTACATTACATTTTCCAACTCCTGGCTCAATCTCAGTTTGTGCCTTAGACGCTTCTATTTTCCTTGGCAAAGTATTTCACAATGTAGCTCATCCTGAGGAAGTTTTCCTGACATTCAGCCTAAATTCTCTCCCAATTTCTTCCTGTCAGATGATTGCCTCTTCTTAGCTACATGATGTAAGCAGCATACAAACTTCCCACACAAAGAAACAGAAGTTCTGCTAATAACATACAAATGGAGAAGTTAAAATTCCCTCTTTTCAGGAACTCATGCAGAAAAAATGCAAATGAGAGCATCTGAAAAAAACTGTATCAGATCCTGAGCTCATTCTTTCATCAGCTCATTGCTTTTACACTCAACAGGTTCTGAAAATGCCTAAGTAATAGTATAAAGATAAATACACAAACACAGAAGCAGATAAAATTATACATACATTATCTATACATATGCTTAGGTATCTATAATCTTTTGAACAATTATTCAAACTCTGTCAATGTTTACAGTAGTGTTTAATCCAGAACAATAAATACACTGCATATTTTTTTATATACATATAAAAAAAATCTTGGCTTGTTATGAATCTGTGAGTCAAAATTTAGAAAAATGTTTTTAGCTTTTAAACTGCTACCAACATCAAAGTAGTAATATATTTCATAGAATCATAAAGGTTGGAAAAGACCTCTAAGATCATCAAGTCCAACCATCAACTCAACACCACCATGCCCACTGTGATTTGTTTGGCTTATCAGAACACTGAAAAGGCTTGTAAAAGATGTAGAAACTACTTACGTACAACTTTACGAAAATACTTTTGACATACTACTAATAGCTTGGGTAAGTTACAGTCAGTGTAAATGCATTTGTTCTGACTGTGTTTGAATATAAATGTTATCAACTATCAAAACTTCATTACTAGTATATGTAGACCCAGCAAACCTACTTAATAATTATGGTAGGGAGAACAGTATTGTATTTTAGGTGCTACTAACCCCGTCAGTTTTATAAGCTGATTTGGAAATCAGACCTTCCAAATCACAGTAGATAGTGCAATTACTTTATCACAGCTTTGAAGGGACACCATATTCCTGGGATTGATGGTCCCGTAACAGCTTTTGCCATTTTTAGGATACTGTGCTAGACTAATCCTTACTGAAATTTTCTTCTGCCAGCTTGGTTGCAAATGTAACTTTCGCTACCATGTTAAAGACAGTAACAACTGTACCCTTTATTAAAAAAAAAAAATCTGGAAACTGTTCCTTTTCATGATAGTCATTATCATAACAAGTATTGTTCTTGGTTTGTGATTTTGGGAACAGGCACCTTGGAAACAAATATCTGATTGCAGGCCCATGAAATTCATTTCATACTAGCAGGTCTCCCTTAATGGAAGTCTCACCAGGATCACATAGAAAGTTACTACTAGTACTGCTTAAAATACAAAATGGGTGCACCTGAATATATATTTCATAAACACATGCCAATCCACAGACACTCCAGAGCTCAAACGTTAGAAGTGGCTTCTGTCTTTAGAAATGGTTTGGATAAATATCCGAAGTGCTTTATGTGAAATCTGTGCTGGTTACAAGGCTGATTCCAAACACGGTGAGGTAACAAGCTTTAGAATGTGACAAAGAAAGGCTCATACACAACTGAGCACAAAGTGAAGCTATGCGTGCCTATGAACTCATCAACAACCTCATCGTTTTTCCCTTTTGCCTTCTCATTTATTTTGCAATTCCCATTCATTGAGCCCTGTTTCAGATTAAAAAGTGACAGGCAAAGTGAACAGTTTAGACCAGAAGTGGTCTTAACTACTGATCTACCTACTTACTCCTTTAGCAGCTCATGTGATCACTTCTGTGTGAGGTAAAAATGCTTTACAGTAGCTAAGTGGTGGCTACTAGGACTAAGCAGCTATGTATGCACCAGTTTATCAGCAGTCACATAATACTTGCCTGCTGCTCTTAGTGAGGCTGAGAATTGATTAAGCAGCCAGGTAGGGTTGTGCTGGTAGTACAGCACAGTAGTCTGTGCTACCTTCCACTATGAAAATGAATTTTCATCTTCACAGACACTGCAGGTCTCCATGGGTCAATTCCAGTAACTGCAAAAGTGGGATTAATAGCTACTAACTATTCGACTAATCTATTACTAATCTAATACTAATCTATTACTATTAAGAATCACTTTGCATTGTATTGTGCAGCTGCTGTGAAATAAAATCCTGAGAAAGGCAGTCTGATAGTTAAATGCGTTGCTTCTGTCCCGGGTCTGGTTCTTGATACAAGAGCCAAGGCAGTATCCAAACAATCCACTCCTCGTTATCTCTCCAGCACCAACAAGACCGACCCCCCAAAATCATTGTTCAAAAAAAAAAAAAAAATTAAAAAAAGAAAAAGCTGGTGCTGAGGAAACTAGCTATTCTAAGAGATGAATGTAATTGGAAGTTGTATTTTGTTTTAACAGCTATTTATGAATGAACATGTCCAGGCATAAAGCCAAAGTCAGCCAAGCTGTTTGTAATGGTACTATGCCCAGGAACTGTTAACTCCGAGATTGGAAGTATGTATCCTTTCAGGAAACAAAAGCACGTGTAAGAACATTTAAGATATTTTCTGAAGAAAGGTAGGTTAGCCATAGATTTGAACTATTCAGAGATAAATGAACTCTTACAGGTACAGGATCCATAGAAAATATTTCAATATGTCCATGCTACTGACAGCATTAACTTTCTGTATTAACGCTCTGGTATCCAAACAGAAATTTAAAGAGTAAATTAGAAATGTGCAATGTAGCTGTTCAGGCTAATTCCTTACAACCACAGGAGAAGGTCACGATGTTCCTTTAAAAAACAGACATAGCGATAAATAAACTAATACAAAAATACAATAGATGAAGTTATAGAAAAATTTAAATTGATTTCATACTGTGGAATACAATTTTATAGCCGCATACATACAAAGCTTTACTGAAAGCTGACACACAGTAAAAAGTTCAGAGGTTATTTAAGCCTCAAATGCTGAAGAATTATAATTTAGAAGGTTCTGCCAACTGTCAGTGGTGAAACTGTCAGAGCATGTTGGGAACAGCACACAAAATTAAGAAAGGGATGCAGCACACAGGATGACAGTGTCATAACAAGACATTTAGAGCAAAAGGGCTAGAAGTAGTATCAGATACAGGTTTCTTAGTCTTTTTTCTGCTCTCATGCAAATACAACTAACATAAATCAATTTAGAAAGCTTTCATTTAGCTTGTAGGAAGATACCAACATAGTGTAAGAGCTAGCTTAGGGCGAAAGGTCTAGCATGCTTTCTTTAAAGGTAGCCTTTTACCGAAGGACAGGTATCCAAAGAAGCAGCTATCACAGTATTTTAATCTTTAAGGCTACCAGGCTCTGTGGCCCCATCATTCAAAACTTTCTGCAGGACCATGTGACATGGCTTCCAGATTTCTGCTATAATATCCTTTTACCACCAGAAAAATAACCTCTTTCCTTGACCACAACTAGTTATAACAGCAGGGCTGCAACAAATATTGCACCGAGAGCTAGACTTGCAGGCATTTATTTTGGCGGTCATGCTAGCTTAAGCAGAATTTGCTCATCTTGCATTGCTTCTTCCTGCTCTCTTTCACTTCTTCCTTTGCCCTCTGTTGTTGTGCTGCTGAAACAGTCTGTGGCAACATGGTTGAAAAATAACCAGTAAAAAATTGCGTTTGTTTTGTTTTGCTTTTAGCCAGGTCAGTTTTCTGAAGTGTGTACATAATAAACTGGCACTGCTGCCAAAAAAACAGACAAACTGTTAATCTGTTTCAGTCTCAGTTCAAAGTAAAAGCACTTGCTTGGGGAGAGGCATTTAAGAAAGTTTGTCAAAGTAACAATAATTTGAGCTTGTCAAAGTAACAATAATTTGAGCTTCTACAGACATTTGGAAAGAATTAAAAAAGCAACCTAAGTGTTCTGCAAACCTTAAGACATAGAATCATGGAATCATAGAATCATAG
>NW_009224486.1:0-756 GCF_000690835.1 Fulmarus glacialis | reverse complement strand
TATTAACTGATTAAGAGAGGAAGTCAGGCGGGTGGTAAAAAGATGGAGAAGCACAGATCCTGCCTGATCTGTGCGAAACAGGCCCTGGTGTCTCATCCACTGAGCTCCACCAGGCCCCTAGCTTCTGCTAGCAAGCTGTCATTGTGTTTTGTTGAAGAACACTTGGCTCACAGTCCCCAAATGCAGGGACTTGTCTCCCTCTCCAAAACAAGAGCAGACATTCATGCACTCTCTGTGTTGATAAACTGGTATGAATTCCCACAGTGGTCCTGGAGACATCAACTGACTGTGGCATCTGAACCTGGGAAGTAACTGGTTATTCTAGGGAGACCTTCAGTTCTTACCATCTTGATCACTCTGTACTTCTGTTTCCATCAATAATGGATTTATCCATACAATTTCAAATCCTATTAAGCCCTAAGATTAATTTACTGTATGACATTGTGTGACCATTGTTATTTTCTAAAAAAAGGGGAGGAAAAATAGAAAGAAAAGGCTTAAGAACACTATAGAGACCACTCCTTTTTCCCATCAATACTGCAGTATTATTAACAGGATTTGCAGAATTATGATCATAATAACCACCAAGAACAATGAAATATATTACTGCTACTGCCCTTCTCAGGAAATTACCAGGAAACTCAGATCCCCAAAGAAAATGTCAGCTTGAAAGGCTTGTATTTGAAGTTTTCTACTGTAGTCTTTCCACTCAGCATGTTTGGAGAGATTGGATGGGATCCACCCAAGGGTACTGAG
>NW_009224485.1:1156-1567 GCF_000690835.1 Fulmarus glacialis | reverse complement strand
CAACCATATCTGCCCCGTCCACAACTGGTAAGGCCTGGTGGGTGGCGGGGGCCCTCTGCCAAGGACTGACTCAGTTAAAGACCCCGGTAATGTCGGGTCTCCCTCCAGACCTGTCCCACTTGAACCGTGCCGTGCTGTGCCGGACCACTGGGAAGTTGTCACCGTGCTGAAAGGGGGGTCAGGGGCCAGGCTGGCGCAGGGAGGGGGCTGAGATGGTGGGAGAGGTGAGAGCATCAAGCGGGGCACAGAGCCACCTTCTCCCCCAGGAGATACGTGGGGAGATACAGTGGTGACAGTGATGGGGCGCAGTCGCCACAGGGCATGTGTCTCCTGTACAGCCCCGCAAGTGGCTTTTGGGAGCAGAGCCTCTTGGGGATTAGCTGCCGGCAGGGCTGGGCCCTGCGTTTGCAA
>NW_009224485.1:0-1099 GCF_000690835.1 Fulmarus glacialis | reverse complement strand
CCCCAGCCAGGCTCGCCTGCGGTTACAGCTGCTCCGGTGAATGGTCCAGCCCTGCTGCAAACCAGGCAGGGAGAAGGAGGCCATTGAAAAAACACACAGCATGGAGAAAGTATGAAAATAAGTGGTCAGGGAATTACAGAGGGCTGTGTGTCTCCATGGAAGAGGTTGAGGCTTGCTTGCTTGAGGCTAAATCTGACAGTGCCAGAGGGATGGGACGGCCCTGCGGTGCCCGGCCACCCCACGGGCAGAGCTGCCTGCAGCACCCCAGGATGGGGGATGAGGTGCGGGAGGGGCGAGGGCTGGGAAAAAAACCCTGTTTGCTCTCTTGGCAACTTCTTCTGCAGGGCTTTTGGCTTGTTGCGTCTCCTTAAAAATCTGCCCAGAAAAATCCATGTTAGTTTAATTCTTGCTGGAGTGTTTGAAGGAGAAGGGGAAAAAAAAAAACCCGCTGCCATTTCCTGCCTGATGGCTGATTCTGCCCTGGGAAGAATGTGTGTGTCGGGTTGTCTCTGCTGCACAGCCAGCCCTTAATGATGAATAATGCTTCCCGGCCTCAGGCTGCTTGCTTTAAACAAAATAATAATAAAAAAACCCCTCCCAAACCAAACACGGCCCCAAGAGCAGCCCTTGAGGAGGCTGTGGGGATCCACGCCTCGCTGGGGTTTCGCAGTCGGAAAACAAAGCCACCAGTAAAGGAGGAGACTGAAAAAACACCAGAGCCCAGCCCGGCCCTTTCCAAAAAGGCCTTTTTAACCGTGTGCTTGCTGAGCGGCTGGAGGTGGCTGATGGTCAGCCTGGGCCAGGGGCAGGGCAGTGCTGGCCCTCCCATGGCTCCCGTCCCCGCCGTGGGGCTGGGGGTGCCTGAGGGGGCCCTTTGGGGCGCAGGACTTTGGGCTCCCTTCCTGCGGGGTGGGGAGGGGGCCCTGCTCAGCCGTACCAGGCAGAGGTGCCGGGTGCCTGGGTGATGCTGCAGCAAAGGGGTGCCCAAAAACCCACTGCCAGCTCCTGGGAGAGCCAGGAGGGTGAGGGGACACCTACCCCCACAGGGGAGAATTTGGTTACGGTTGCAGGCAGCAGCTGTGGTACAGGGAGGTGTCTC
>NW_009224484.1:792-1024 GCF_000690835.1 Fulmarus glacialis | reverse complement strand
CACTGCCAGCGCCCCTCAGGGCCAGGGCAGCCCGGACCCTGCCTGGGGCCGGGGCATGCCTGCCCGGCCTGGGGCCCTACCTGCAGGGTGGGCAGCAGGGAGGCGAGGTGGGCGAGCTGCTCCTTGAACGCCTTCTCCTTCTCCTCGTGCTGGCTGCAGCAGAGCAGGGCAAGGCACAGTGGCTTTGGGGCACTGGGGAGGCCTCTGGCCCCAGGGCACCCCCAAGGAGCCT
>NW_009224484.1:338-666 GCF_000690835.1 Fulmarus glacialis | reverse complement strand
CCAACCGCAACCGGTCGCTTGTGTCGTTGCGCTGCTACGTGTCCCCCAGCTACCCTGTGTCTCGCAGCCACCACGGTCCCCTCCCTGTGCATCGGGCACCCGTGGGCACAGGGCATGATGTGCGGGCGGTTGCACCGCACCTGCATGCGGCCGAAGAGGGAGTTGATGGCCGCCTCCTCCTCGCTGGCACTGTTGCGCACCTCCTCGATCATGGCCTTGAGGAGGACGATGGCCTCGCACGTGGAGGTCTGCAGCTCCTTCACGGCCTGCCCGGAGGTGGTGGGGCAGCTGCAGCCCTGCGGGCAGCACCGCACCCCCATGCCCCTCC
>NW_009224484.1:0-205 GCF_000690835.1 Fulmarus glacialis | reverse complement strand
GCGTGGGGCAGGTGTGGGGCCGGGGCTGCTCACCCCTGCATGTCCCTGAAGCAGTTGATGCAGAGCATGGACTTCTTCTCGGTGGAGAACATGATGTAGGGCTCCTCATGCAGGGCTGCAAGGGACGGGGGTGTTGGGCAGCCTGGCATGGCGGGATGCAGCACGGCATGGTGCAGCCTGGCATGGCGCGGCACGGTGCAGCATG
>NW_009224483.1:0-44057 GCF_000690835.1 Fulmarus glacialis | reverse complement strand
GGCGCGGTAAGCCCCCTCCCCTCGGCACCCCGAGCCCCCCGTTTGCCACCCCCGTGCCCCGAGCCAAATATGGTCTTGAGCGAAATATGCAGCGATTCGGGGCTGGAAGCGATCTGGGAGCTCGCTGAGGTCTTCAGCCACGAGGGGTGCTTCGGCGGCCTTTGTGCATTGTGAGGCTTTCTAAGAATTTGCTAGCTGCTGGTGCCCGTCAAGCTAATTGAACCCATTCAGACTATTTGTGCTGCATTATACTTAGGTAAGGTTTCTTACCTGGTTTCCAGAGTAATTCGTATGATTGCACTTCATGAATTAGACACAAACCTGATATTTAATCACACACTTGATGCTCTATCAGTAACTTCATTTTTGCATTTGTTATTCCAATTTTTTTTTTCTAGGAAGAACAAATGAAACCCCAAAGCGTGTTGTATTCATTATGATTGGCAGTTTACTTTTTCAGTCGATTTTCTTAGCTCCACTATTCTTTCTATTTTTTTCAAGACTTTAGGCTTGTAATTCCTTTTCTGAGTGGATAGAGTTGTTTCTGTGGCTGAAGTTCAGCGACCATTACTAGCCTAGGCCTAGTAGTCCCTTTATAAAATCATCTGTATGTATAAACATGAGACACTTGAAAAGTTTTTCTCTCGGATGTAAAGGAGTACTTTTATACATCTTACGTACTTTCTCAAGCTTGATTTAATGCTGCTCCTAAAATAGCTCTATTTTCAGAGCTGGTCGCTTATTCTGTGTATGTAGTGAGATGGCTTTCTAAGTTCGAAGGATGAATTAACAGGAAAAACCTCCTAAGCAAGGATGCAGTATTACTAAAAATGAGTATTATGGTGAAATGAAATGCTTGTAACAATGTATTTGGGCAATGCACTTTCACTGGACTACAGGTTACACTGTGCTGCATGCGGGTTGGTCTAAAGAGAAATGGTAAGACTTTTGGTAGTTGAAATACTAGTAGGAAAAAAGAAATTTTTATTCACTCAGATTTTCCATTGTGAAGTCTCAGAGTACAGAGTTACAGAAAAATGTAACAGCAATTTTTCATAACAAGTGTAAGAGTTTAATTATCTTTCTATAAATAGAACAAAGTGTTTTACTTATTTGGAAATGGTCTAATCTTACAGTTTTTCCTAAGACAAAACTCCCAATGGAGCCACTCCCTTTTCTTGTAGTTACGATTAAGATGATTTGTTTCCAAACTACAGAAAGTAGGCGCAAGGAAGCATACACTTCAAATCACATAAATGGGTCTACTGGGTCCTAGGGTTAGGAGCAAAAGGTGGTGACAGCCCATGCTGGAAAGAGATTCCAGTAACAGACTATTTTACATAATTAATCAGAGAATTTAAGCAATTTAAGCAACCAGAGAATGCCTGCAAATATGTTACAAATGTAAGCATGGGAAGTTCTCTTTATCGTAGAGAAGTTTCTTGCTTGGATTGTGTTGCTCTGGGGCACTACATATGGCCATACATTCTGCAGCTCTGATGACTATTCTCTTTGCTTTGCCAATAGCAAGAACCTTAAATGAACTAGGTGATTGTAAGGAACATGAGGAATACTGTAATGGTGATATAAAAGACTTTACGCTCCACATTCTGAGAAGAGAAAAGCAATTGCTGAAATCATGCTGATCTAAAGCAGGCAGGAAAAATAAGGAAGGAGAAAGAAGGAAATCACGTCTTGAGATCTCTTGGTTGTATTTTTTTCCGTGGAATTATGTAGCTTGCAGCTATTATGAGTCATGACAATGCAAGATCATGAGGCAAAACATTGGAGGAGAAAGTAAGAAATTTAGTTTTATTGATTTTGACATCAATAAAATGGCTCACCATCCCCTCTCCCACTGGTTCACTTGCTGAGTGTTCACTTAATTTATTCAATTAAGTTTTCGATGAACTGTTAAAAATTAGAAGTCAAGGTTAGCCTTTAATGTCGTGTCCATAAAAGTAAGTACTGAAGTCTTGTATATTTGTCTTATTCTGATTAATGCTTTCTTTAAAAAATCTGTCTTTAACCATTCTATGACAATCTGTTTCAAAAACAGATCCCATAGTGAAATCAAAATGTAAGTAAGAGTTCATAATAAAATATAATACTCAAAACATCAGTAGCAGTCAAAACCTGATTATGTCGTGTAATAAAAGGTAAAATATCACAGCCATTATGAAGATAAATGCCATCTGTTTGAAATTCTAAAAAAACCACCGAGACTCAAAAGAAGCAATCGAAGAAGTCAGGGTAGAGTTTGTAGCAAATACAGCTATTTTCCTTTTAACTGAAATGAGTTGTTAAACCAAAAGATGTTGTAAATTACATGTTAGTTAAAAAAAAAAAAAAAATCAAGCACCTCAGTAATGTAAGGAAACAGGCACAACATTTTAAATCATCAACAGGGAAATAGGTATTAGAAGGTACTGGCTGTATTTTGTATCTACTCTGTAGACAAGCAGCAAGTTTCCTTTTTTTATACTTACTCATTTAAGAAAAGTTCAGTATAGGTAAAAAGAAGTCTTTTAAAATAGTTATTGGAAACTAAAGGACATGTTTTAAGGAATTTTCTTGTAATTATATTTAGAAATCATTACGTTTCAGCTTGCACATTTTATTAGCAAATGAAAATGGAGCCGTGGAGAGCTGTCATTAGAGTTTCTTTGCTGGAATTCCTTGTACATTTTGTACCATTTCCTTTTTAAAGATCTTTATTGTCTATTTATTAAAGTGTTATTAAGTGTTCATTAAAATTCACTGCATTTATTTAGATGCTTAGCATTGCAATTAAGATTTTTAGCACTTGAAATTTAAATTAAGCCAAATCTCACATTTTACATTACTTTGAATATTCTTTTCAGCATGTTTTGAGCCTCTGAGATATGGCTTTAATATATATGATATATATTCAGCAAGTCTTGCATGACTAATTGTACGAGGAGTAGAGATTCAAGTTTATCATTGAACAGATATTATATTTTTAAGTCAGTGTTCAGGGCATAAGTCTTTGTTCAAGAAAGCAGCACTGTTCAGGACAGAATATTAGTATCTATTTAATTTTAAAATTCCAATAGGATTTAAGCGTGTGCATAAATGGGCTAGGTCTTCTGGCTAGGGCTTCTAGCTAAGGTGTAAACAACAATTTTTTTTTTGTAATAAAGGCAGCAAAATTTGCTAGAGACAGAAGTTTTTTTATAAGGTTTTTGCTTATAGATCCACTTGCTATGAAACAATTGAAAAGACCATGTTAATATCTCTAATGAAGCCTTTTACTTGTAACATAGGTATTGATTGCTACTCATTTGGTAGCATGCTGTTCTTCCAGTTTTTTGGTTGTCCTACTTGCGTGATGCCACTCTTAGGTCAGTGTTAGTGTTTCTTTGTCATTTTGGCTCCTCATTTATGGCCTGTAGCTCATGCAGGATGCTTATGTATTTTTGTAGATGCGGAGTCTGGAGCAAGCTGACATCTACTCCTTTTTCATAGGAGTGCAGGTTTCAGTGCTGTCAGTTGTTCTGCTGCTTCATGACCTAAGTCAGAGCAAATACATTCTCTAGGGATTAATTTTACTTCACCATAGAGAGACCTCACCAAGTCCTGTTCATTGCTTTAGACCCCAAGTAAATTTGAGCTTTAGGACTTCCACAGGCCTTCAGCCTTTGGGAGAATCTCGCCCTATCAGAGCATAGTCTTTTGTGATACTCACTTCCACTTATTTTTCATTCGTATTTCCTATTATGTGATAGTTTTGTTAAGTGGAGTCAATGCCCTTGCTAAGAATATTACTGCTTTCACATTTAACTGTGCAGTATTTCAACTAACATTCTCATTTGATTGAAATGCCCCTTTCCATAGTTCAGACCCTCACTGCTACTTTTAGGCACCCTCCTTGCTCCTCGAACTTGGCACTATTATGGTAGCCATTATTCTTGATTTTACTGCTCTGACACTTTGAATTGTGTTACCTAAAGCCAACTTGTGAATTGATTTTCTTCTTGCGTATTCATACTAGAAGTAGTTGTTCTAAAAGAATGGTGCCCTGCTAGTAGAAGTATTCAAACAAGGCACCTCCTCATGCAAGTCAGCACCAGTAAGCTAATTTCTTACAGGCAGCACACTAAGCCTAGATGATAACCAAGCTGTGAGCTTATGTGTTATTTCTGAGACGGTACTTCTTTCACAAGACCCCCTGTCTGTACCTCCTGTGCATATCTATCTGCCTGAATGTGAACTGAATGCTCTGCTCTCTCAGCTTGAGGCCACTTTTTCTCTGCCCTAGGGCAAGGGGAAAAATGCCTGAAGGCTTGCATCCCAGCATGGGGCTATGGGGCACAGAGCTGTCTGAAACCCTCTCTTGGGACTGTTTGGCTATGCCTTGCACTTTACGCACGGCTATGCCCATTGATTGTTTCAGCTAAGTCCATATAGAAAATAGGTCAGCCATGCAGTGGCTCGGGAAGAGAGCTTTAATTGTGTGGGTTATAATCTAGAAAGCAGGGTGTGTGCATCATCATGAAGGAGGCTGGAACCCGTTCCAAAGATGTTATCAAGCATTGTGGAATCTAGCCCTTAGACAGCTATTTGTATTAGAGAGTTGCAGGGAATATCCCAAGCAAGTCATCCAATTGTTTCAGTGTGAGTAAAAATTTCTTACTATAAGGCAATGTGCTAAAATCCTTTGATTATTTTCTCCTGCACAAATGAAAATTGAAAGAAACATACATTTATGAAGTGAATCTCTTTCTCAGCCCCATTCTAAGGTATTCAGAACAAAAATACATCACTCTTCTGGGGAAAACATATTTTGTGGGAATCCTCCTGGTGTAATTCTAGAATGTCATCAATTCCAGAGGGTGCGGTAAAACTTATGGTTTCTGTGATGCCACATACAGTAGCTGCTGCTAAACTCTCCGATACTAATGAATAATAGCACAGTTGTTTTTGAGATCCCAGAAACAGGTTTCTGTTCGGTATATTAGACAGGAGTGTGATGACTACCTTTCTAATGCTGACCAAGGTAAACGTGTGTTTAATTTCATTTTAACCTTGCATTTCTCTTGGTACTTAATACAGATGGAGACTGACAAAAGTTGTTCAGGGAAAGCTGATTTCCCTCCTTGGCAAATACAGAAACTCTTCACACACAAAAGAGCATTAGTAAAAGGCTGACTACAATGGAGGAACACCTCAGCAAGATTTCCAGTTTGTCACTTGGAAAAATTGGGATTTTGCATTTGCTCATAATTATTTCTATAATTTGAAAACACAAGACAATAACCAGTTGCTGTCTTCTGGTTAACAGGGAGAGGTGTCTGCTTATATTAATAGCTGTGTGGCTCCCTAGCCCTGACTGCAGGCACCCTGGAGCCTAAAATACTCATTGCAGTTCCTGTTTTAAATAGCACTGCTAAAAATGGCAAAATTTCCATGTCTTTGGAGAAAGCATGCACAATCTAACTTTAAATTTCCTTTTTTTTTTCTTTTTGCCAAAATTGTCTTCATAGTTGTCTATATGCACTGGCAAGCTGAGAGTGCAAAACCACTTGCCTCACGTTGAGAAAAATATTTGGTGGATTGATAAACTGTTCAAATTCTGGTGAAAATATAGCCATTAGTCCACAGAACTCACAAAGCATATTTAGAGGCAGGGTTTTAGAATTCCCACATGGGAAGAATGGTATGAAAGGAAAGATGCTCTTGTGGCTTAAGAAACTTAGTAAGGCTTTTGGTCAATGTGGAACTGATTTTGTTTTCTCAAAAACTTCAGGAAAACATGACAGGAATAATTACAATTAATTTTAGATTGAATCAAATGCGTATCTTGATGCAGTTAAAGCTTCCCAAACAGGTTGCATGATATTAATAAAACCAGCCAAGAGGAAATGCCTTTCCTATAAGCAATTACAGAGCCTTCGGAAATGAGAGAATGAAGTTAAACCTGGTGTGTGTTAGGCATGAAGCTATAGGGTGAGGACACCTTACTTGTTCTGCTTTTATATATAGCACCTACACCCTTTTATGAATCCTACCGATCTATTTGAATTTCACTTGTAGAAATGTGCAAGTGTTTTGATCCCATTTTTATTTTGAAAATCTGGCTGCAAATTTTTGTAAGGTTTGACCTGATTTTTGTAAATCACTCAGATCTACTAAATTCCTGGCCAAAAAAACTTGTGTAACTCTGTTCAAGAGATCTGGCTTCACTTCTTAGCTCAGCTGCAGTGTTTCTTTTGTGATCTCCAGCATGCCTTATCTCCCCACTTCTAAAAGAGGCATCGTAATGTTTCCTTTCATATCCCATTTTTCTGTCTTAGTTGTTCAGAGGGCAAACCCTTCAGGTCAAACAACATCTTTTACTGCATATTTGTGTATGGCCCTGATCTTAATTTGGGTCTTCTGGGAGGTTAAAATAAACAAATAATACACCTAGCAACAGCAAGAGAGAAAAAGCAGAATGCAAGATAACATTGGCACAATTTCTCTGCTGAGCAACCTGCCCAAGGATGAACTCACCAGACAGAAGGTTAAATACCAGTATTTCAGTTTAAGCAAAGGCTCCATAAGAATTTTCACATGTTGACCTAATATCAATCTCACTGACCGAATGGTGGCTTACGTCAATACTAAAAGGTAATTAAATAGCTCCCTTCCCAGACAAAAATATTTGGTTATGTGGTGGCAATGAAATAGCATAGGGAAGACCATTCTTTCAGTTACGAGTTAGGCATGGCTTGCGAAACATTTTGATAGGCTCATGAGGCAGAGACTACATTTGTAGTATGACACTGAAAATCTACAGCTGATCTGAAAATTAGTATCAACTTAGATCAGCTCTGCACTTACTCTGCATGTCACATGCTCCAGATCTGTGGGAGATGCAGCATGATAGTCAACTATATGTGGAAAAAGTTATTGACTGTAACAATGGTAAATTTTAGAACCAACAGAGTCATGACTTAGTCAAAATTTGAAGTGTGCAACTATAGAATGCATGAGCTGATAGTGGTGGGCATCATGACAGAATAATTATTCTCTTAGAAGATTAGAGACTGGCACTAGCAAATACCAGTAAAAATGTTTTTAACTGTTGATTAATATAATATATGAAATGTGGTTTCATGATATCTTCCTTCTATTTCCTCTTTGAAAATAATTTGCAGTTCTAAGCAATACTAAGTTCTAAGCAAAAATAGGTTTAAACGATAGATAGAGGGGAATTAAAAGGTAAAAGTATTTTTTCAAATAGGCTTTGAAGTGGTGAAGAATAAGGAGTACTGATGGAATACAGGATTATGATTGACATGTAGCAAAAGCTGAAAAAGAATGTCCATCCCTGTCCATGTTATGGACAGATTTTTGTTAGCAATACATTGGAATAGGGAAAAAATAAGATAAGAAACTGAAATGAGAGTAGTAGTGGCAGAAAAGCATCTAATGAGGTTGATATGTTTAAAACAAATACAGTTACATTTTATTGCAGTTGCTGTAATGTACTGTATTGTAAATGGCTGATTTATCTAATGCTGGAATAAATATGCAAAAAAGGTGGTTTATGCAAGTATTTATATAACATATCCTCACTGTTTTCTTTCCCAACTGTTACTCCACAACCATGGAAAACACTCATAATCTTTTCTAAAATATTAATGAATGCATTCAGATCTTTAATGCTAAACTTAGGTTTGGTACTCCGTCTTTCAGCAAAGAAGCTGCATTACTTAGGAATGCAATCCTGTTGTCAGTTTAATATATTACGGGCAGTGCGGGATTTAGACGCCTGTTATAAACAGAGTTGAAAACCCAGAGGAAAGGTTTACAGCATGAATGTGCTGCAAAGGTACTTGTGATACTGTGAGAACTTCATTTCTCCATTGTCACAGGATACTTGAAAAGTTAGCGCTTTTGTCTTGTTGGAACTTGCCAGGTACAAATATTTAAAACAAATGTTTTGAATTTTCAGCATCACCTAAACTGTAAGCAGAAATGTCAAAGCCTTCTGACCCAATATAAAGGAAGACTATACATACTGCAGCAAACTTTCTTTCCTCCCTGTTTTTTTTCACCTGCTGAGAGTGCACACTCCGCAAGATTCATGGTGCTTCCGGATGCTCCAGAATACCAAAAGGCTTAAAAAAATAATTGTTTTCATCTTGGCAGGAAATTCTTCATCAAAGAGATGCTACCTTTCTTTATCCTTAAACTTGTGTCTCTGGTTATATCCTCTAGGATAGAATGAGGATATAATAACTCATGCCTCTCATTTCCTCCCTCTGCCCCAACTATACACTTGGTGTCTCAGCCTTTTCATCGTGGAATTTCATACATGTCCAGAAAAAGGGGGGAACTTGTCATGCAGCATCCTCTTTCTGTGCACATACACAAACACAGAGGTGGAACCTATTATTTGTTATGGGATTTCTTTTACTGAGAACCCAGTTAACAATAAATTTATCTTTCCAGTCAAAGGAGCATTTCTTTTCAGGATAATATTTAAATGACATTCAAAACCTCTGAGTACTCCTCTGAGTACATATGGACTTCCTAGGGCCAGAATTTGATTTTCGTTCATTTTTAGGTTTTGTCCCACAGTTCACTGTCCAGTATCCCTGCCCTTTCACCTCTGAAACAGCTGAACTGTTTTCTGTGCTAGCTTGGAGCTACTATTCACAGCATCAGTACGCAACATAGCAAGATGGAGACATCCTAATATCTGGCCCCATTTTTGACATGAATGTGGTTTCTTAATATAATGAAAAAAACTGCGTGTTCAGTGATGGATGCCCATTTTACAGATTTAGGAAACAGCACATACAGAGTGGTTCTTTAAGATTTTGGTGGGAATTAGTACTTGAAGGGGTTTTGGTGTGGGACAGCTCCTACACTAAAAGTGAGTGTTACGATACCTGGGTAGTTTATCTACCATTGCACAAGCTGAAGTGTTCAGACAAAGGTGTTTATCAATTACATTTGATATTAGTTTTCGTTCTCAACGAAATAAATCTGAGATGACCCCATTACCTCAGTGAAGGCAATGCAGTCAAGATCCTCTATAGTCATTGCCTGCCACTTCACGGTTCAGATTCCAGCCTTCAAGGATGACTGGCACTTAATGTCCATTGGTCAGCTGTCATTTCCACATGCCTATCTGCTGCTACTTCTCGTTAGCTGATGCTCTCATTTGGAGCCCTAGCTTCTAGAGCAAGACTCCCAAGCTTTGTTCCGTGCTCATTTTGCCTGAGGACTAAAACCCAAAGACTCCCAGCACTGAAGCATAAATTGCCACACCTTGAGTGCCCTTACGGTTCCTTACCTTCTGTGGTGGCACAGTGGGAGGAAGGTACGGCTTGCAGTTATTGGTGATTGCTGACACTAGTGCAGTTCCATGCTGCCTCACTGGAATGCAGGTCAGGGTCTTCAAGGAAGCCAGGTAAGTAGTGCTTCCATTCTGGGATCTCAGATGCACGTGCAGCTCTAAGTGGTATTTCAGAAGGCCTGATGGAGAGAGAAAAAAGGTTCCTTATAGACATACTATAAAGAGAAGTGAAATACCTTTAAAAAATAAAATGTAAAACTATGAAATCTTAAATCAGTAACAATGTGTATCTGGCCTTTAACTTACAAATCAGTGTCATTTAAAACAAAATACTAGAAAGTAACATATGAAATGTCCAAATCTAGAAAGTTTTTACTTCTTTATTAACACAGGGTAACCTCATTAAACAATGCAGCAAAACAAGGTATGTCACTCCCTGACACCCATTAGATGCTAGTGAGGCAAAACACTGAAACTAGAAATTGGATCTTGGCAGCCAAATCAGGGTGATAAACACGTATCCTTCTTTAATTGTGCAACAGAGAGTAATATATAACCAAGAGAGTTGGTTGAAACACAAGCTGTAACTACCACAAAAAAAACCCTCAAATCTAAAATATTGCTGAAAAGCTCCTTGAAATTATCATTTCAACATTTTCTATAGGCTATACTGACAGATTACAGAAGAATTATTTGCGTAAGTACCCACCATACTTCAGTGGATTTGTAGGAGAGAAAAAGCAATATATCAGTAAGAGAAGTGCCTGTGCCTTTGCAAATTGTTTTGTTCTATTGCCTATGTTTTCCTTCTTTCTTATGGATTTTTGAATTGTCATGTCCTTCTATAGGCTTCCTTCTCTACTTTCTTCTCTTTTTTCCACCTTGCTCCTTTATTCTGTCTGTACCTCCCTTCTCTCCTTTGTATCTCTCACATAATAAAGAACAGCTGATACTGCAAAATAATGCTACAATAAATGAGAAAAACTCTGCTATCTGAGAAATGGAGCAAAGCTTTGATCTTTCAGACTTTGGTAAGAATACTGTGATGTTAACAGTCAATGCAGTCAATGCGGTTATACAGGTTGTGAGATGAAGAACCGTGGACAGTTCTAGGTACTCAACCTGGAATAACTCTAGGAAGATTACCCTGTGGTTCATACACTGCACAATGTTCAGGTTCTATATCATAGAATCGTATTAGTTTGGATGACGAATATATTTTTTGCTAAGAGTTTTTCATATGATTCTAGTCTTTTGGAAAATCCAAGTCCTCTGGTGAAATCACCTCCCTTGTTTTATGGAAAAATTATCTGCATTTTCCCAATGAGAGAAAGACCTGAGGGCCTTGTCCAGAAAGTCACAAAAGTTTGTGGGAAAAGTAGCAGGAGAATCCTTGCGGTTAAAATGCATTTAATTTGCCTCCATATGTAAACCCTGAATTTGTACCTCAGTTTAGAGGCTGCTGATTTGTACATCCGACCAGAGATTCTGCACTGTGTTCTTTGTTAACTCTTTTTTGGATTGCCATTCCTCCAAATCTCTTAATCTGTTTATCTCTGTTAATCTGAAACACCTGCCACAGAAATCAATGAATTTCAATGGAATTTACAAGCATTTTGAGCCAAGCATATGTTTCTGTGCCAGTCTGTGCCTGGCACTCTGGCACTAAAATATCCAGAACAGAAGCAGACACCAGAGTTTCCAAAAAGCTGGATGACATTATTTTTATTTTTGTGGGATTTAATATTCGAGTTTGATACTGCTGCAAGAAGCTGCAATTCCACGGCTAATGTACTTGAATCAGTATAATGCATGGTTTGGAACACACTAAATCTTTCTAAATGCATCTGTTATAACTGGGGGAGCAGCACTGACCAAGGCTTCTATTATTTGATAGTATTTTTTAGCTATAAGGATGGATCTTTTCTCTTTGTTTAGCACTACTGAAGGTTTGGAAAAGTAGCATATATGTTACGTATTTTCCTTTGCCTCATGATCAATGCCTCAATGATCCTCTGATTTTCACTGAAAATATTATTAAAACAAGAAGCTACATTTTAATAATGACTTGAGAAATTTCTTTGTAAAGGATCTCACATTTCTAAATCTGAATAACCTAGATTTCTGCTATAGTCTGTCCCAGACATTTCTTTTGTTTTTAAGTAGAAGTGTCAAAGCTGAATAACCACCCATAAATATTTTCAGCTTATTTTTCCTCCAGGCCACATTTTCACCTCAGTATTTACATCAAACTGCCACCAAGGCCAAGGGGAAGTTCTACATACAGAATATGTGGTGAATATGGCAGTTATCTCTGAGTTAGAGTTAGTTTTGCATGCCACCTTCTCCCTGCTGCTGTCATTTGCATGTGCTGACTTTTTCTGTGCAAAAGTAATCTGAGCAACACTCTGTGCAATTTGATTTTTTTCACATGCTTAAAAGAAAAGTAGAATAAATGGAACAGAAGGATTTGGAAGATCAGTAGCTGTGATAACTCCTGCAATTGCACTGGAGACAATAACAAGTATCACAGATTGAACATTCTACAGGAAGCCAAAATCTGCCTCTTGATTTATTTAATTTTTAGTTTTGTTACAGAGATGGTATACACTAACAGCAGGCTAGTATTGGTCATGAAGTGCATATTTACTGTGATTAATTAACAACATTGATTTCTTTTCATACCACATGTGCAAGCTCAGTATTTCACAAAAGATCACACCTTTACTTCGCTTCATCATTTTGGTGAAAAAAAGAAGCCTGTGTTTTTGAAGACAGTATAAATTCACATATTTACCATTTTACCTAGCTTTCTTTGCTTTAAATGCATATCTGCTGTATTTTCCAGAAGAGTATTAGAAAGCAACTAAGTGATGTACTCAATAGGGAAATTGGTATTGTAATGTATTCCTAGAGCATTCAGTTTCACAAGATGTGCTGATAACCCTTGGAACTGTGCTTTACAAAGGTAAGATTCACTGCTTTTGTGTACTCAAATCTTTTTTAAAATAGCAGATTTTGAAAGGGATGGGCTGTGAATACACCAATCAGCGAAATAAAAAATGAAGTTACTAATTTACAGTGCACATGGCCAAATCAGCAATTTCATTTATTTTAAACATGTTTTGTAGCAGAAACCATCTGTAAGCATTTAATCAAAAGGGAAGGTGTCTGCTGGTCCTGCTCTACAGATACCACGGAAGAGAACAGTTGGGAAAGTAGCTGATTTCTCCTCTTCTTCAGAGCTGCTTTCTTTGCCATGGGCTCTAGATAAAGCAGAATCAGTAGCTGCATGATGGCTGTGAAAACACCTCTTAAACCATCTATTAGGGTTGAATACACCTGTTAAATCAATATATTTTTTACCCTATCAGAAAAATTACAAGGACATGACCTCGCTGCTGCAGGATAAACCATTTTCACTAATTAGAAGTTCCTGTTATTAGCTTCCTGTGCATAGTATTTAACTTTTCCAGATTCTCAAATGACCTCAGTGCTGTGTTCACAACCACATCTGCACTCCTACCTGCAAAAACCCAAAATGAAAAAAGCCAACACCGTATTTTGCTTCAAAAATAAGAAAACATGCAAATCAGTATTTCTGTGACAACAGTCACAGAACTGTTAGGTTTAATCATATTCCAGCTATATCCAGAAACCTGCTATTGACTTCAATGGGAGTTGACATGAGTGCTTAACTATGAATAAATGTGAAAGGTAATAGTCAGTGATTTTCAGTGTGAAAATGATTTTGTAGACATTGTAAACAGAAGTGGCAGCTGGCAAATATTCAGTCAGAAAACTCTGCAATTGAAATCTACTAATGAAACACTTTGCTTTCTACAGACCTAGTTTTCAAACTGTTCTCTGAGATCTATAGAGTTCAGAGAAACTTTTAGTACTCCATTATTTATAAAACTTGCTGTTCATTATAATTTAAAGCTGTGAACACAAAGGGAATATTTAACCATATGCACTATCATAAGACACTCTAATCAATGTTTTATGTTGCTCTACAATGCTCTGGTATCTTTGGGAAAACAATAACAATAGTGGTATTTATGCAAACCTGTGTGTCAGTTGCATAAACAGTTACCCACATTCAACTTCAATTAGATGAATACATGCACGTACAAGTCTCAGCAAGATAAGCGTCTTTGAAAAAGTAGGAGAATTATTTTATCATCGCTGAAGATGCTTCACAGTTAATCCAGACCATGGTTCTCAAATGAGAAGTTACTTCATGCATTAGAAATTTGGAATTTTTAAATAGTTTATTGTTTCGTTTATTATAGAAGATGCCGCAATCCTGGCTAAGTCATGAATACTAGCTAAAGATTTCAGTGAAAAATACTATGAGATAAAAAGTTACTAGATTTCACTGTTATGGCAGAATAATTACAATTATTTTTTACTTTCTTTGCTCCTAAAAATGTTTTTGATCTATAAACTAAATAAAAATCAGATTTTGCAGACATTCGAAGATAGAGGTCTACTTAAATGAGTAAAGTTATATGCACTGGTAAGTTTGAGAGATTCAACTGTAAGTAGGTATTTGGAAAGAATCAGCAAGCACAACAATTGACAATTACTTCATATTCTAGAAGCACAGCCCTTCTCCTTTTGTGGATTCTAATTTACATTCCATTGGCTTCTAGCAAGACTTCGATCTTTACATTTAATTCCTGTTAACTGTCACGAACACCACGTGTCCTCAGGACAAGTTTTATTTCTTGAAAAGAAGGAGTTCTGAAAACATAAATTTATTTCTTAGCTTTCCTCTTACGATTTTTATGAAAGTATTGTACTTTCACGGACTGTAAGTGCAGGTTAAATGCTATATTTAAAATATATTCATTTAAGGTTTGAGAATAATTTCTAGACACTTTGGATTGGTTTTGGTTTTGCTTGTCCTCACTGCAGCACCTCCTCTGTTTCAATTGCTTCCTCATCTGGGTACCTGGATCACTTCAGGTATCATCAGTTCTGTCAGTTCAATATCAGGATTTCTCAAAAAAAAAAAATCAGCTTAAATAACGTGTTGTGGTTACATACAGCAGGTTGTTTCTAGTGTTTGTGAGGTATCTTTAGCTCTGCCTCAGGAAAAATGCCCATGAGCAGTCAACCTCAAGAGCTCCCACAGTGTAAGGAGGCTGGGCTTTTCGGGAGTAGCATCTCCACCACAGGTTGCCTAGCTGATGGTACAAGCCATGCTTTGGACCAGGGGTGAGGGTGCGAGGACGTGCCACAACCAAGGGCTGCTGTTTCCGCCTGAGCGCGTGAGGGGGGAAGCAGAGGATCAGGTGCTATGAGGCTGCCCGCTGGGCTTGCCGTGGAGTGTTTTCACAGATAGACTTTGGCTCACAGGAAGAGAGTATTTTTCCCACGCTATCTTCTCAGCATGCCTCCCTGTTATTTGGTCCTAGCATAGGAAAAATATTTACCCTATGAAAGTACATGTGATACTTAAAGTGACAAATATATATTTTATAAGCAACATTTGGTAATCAGTCCTTCCTTTAGCTACATGCCAAAACATGGGTGCAGTAATTAGGGTTCCCCCTGTGCCTTTAATTGAAACCAGAGATGTGGCTGCAATAGAACTTTGACATCTGGAGTCTGGGCTTCTCCCAGGGCTATATTTGGAACGAGGGATTTGCTTCAGACCATTAGAGGGAAATAAGTCAGTCACAAAATCAGTATCAGAAATTCAGTGATACTTTAAGACTAGGGGTCTTCAAGAACACTGGTTTCTATATCAAAGTATAGAGCTTGGTGTTACTATACAAATGCTAGTATTTTAAAGCAGCAGAAATGTCTGTCTCGTGATGACCTTAAAATGAGACATATTAGCAGTTTTGAAGTTTACTTATGTATTCCGTGAAACTTATTTTCTGCTGATTACGATAGGGACAAGATGGAAAAGGAGATAACTTACTTTCTTCTCAGAAAACAAAGTCATTATATTTTCTTCATCTCCTGGCTTGGTAGCTGTCTAATGTTGCAGCAACACAGATCACAATCCACTCTACTTGGAGCACAGAGGAAACACTTGGCTATGTTTCTCTGTTTCTTAAAACACTTCATAAAGAAAAAAAGGTCGAAAGGTGAGCAAATTCCACATTATGTGGGGAGAAGGTCTTTCTTGTAAGCAAGGTCTAGATTGTTAGCTTGCCCTAAGCAGTCACATAGGACAGTCACTGGGATGAGTTACAACACTGAATTTGGATTTACTAAAATGTTTGGACTGTTAAAATAATAATTGATTGCTATGACTTGTATTATTTTATCATAGCTGCTTTACTACCTTGTACTTAGCTTGGTAATCACTGCAATTCCACTAGATAGTCCAGTAAGTGCTGTGGTGTGCTGTGGCATTTCCTTACTATTGAAAGTATGCTGTGACTTACAGAAAAGTTTTGAGTATACTTCTCTTAGAAATAGCCCCAAACAGAGCTACATCTGGCAGTAAGGACACTGGAACTGGGCTTGCACAGCACACAATGGCAATTAGTGCTTTGGAGAAAAAATGGTATGACTACTCTAAAGGGCTATGGGGTACAGACAGATCAGAACTAGGGATGACTTGTCAGAAAGAAGGCTGGAAGTTTGGGGGAACAAGCAGAAAAGTTAATGCCTGACAAAGCGTATACATTTTGAGAGCTAGAGTGGAATTTGAGATTGCTGAATCCAGTAATTTCTTGGGTACCAGTAAATTATTGTGAAGTCCACTGTCCAATATCATGTCTCATCCTGATCTACAGAGAGGAATAACAACCTTTTCATCAGTTATTGCCTTTGCTCAAAGCAAAAACCTGTGCCGTGAAAGAGCCTAGAATCCTTTGCTCAAAGCAAAAACCTGTGCCGTGAAAGAGCCTAGAATCTTGCTGGAAAAAAAGGGACTAATTTGTAGTATAAGTAAAGCCTGTATCTACACGAGGGTGGTAATGATTTAGGATTGAATGGTCACCTATATTTGGCATTTCCTAAAGCTCAACTCCTTGGCTTTGCAATTTTCTTTTTATAGAGTTATATTCTCTATGCAGTTTGGTCTGATTAGTATTTTAATTATGTTTGTGTTGCTGCTGCAGATTAAGAAATCCTATCCTTACTGTGCACTTTACCTAATACGGAAGTTACACACAATATGGTTTTTAAATTATTCTTGTGTAACGACACAGTTATCCCCATGTAGGTTAGCAAATGTATTTACTGTATTAATGACAGGACCAAATTACTGGAAAGGGATAAATGAGGCATCCTCAAATTTCAGTTGATGGGTTAGTCTCTGAGTGGGGAGATGCAGGAAAACATCTCACTCCTCTTCACAAGGACGCATCTTTTCCAAGATGTCCTCTACCTAAGTCAACAATTGGCAGCTTTCTATTAGGTATGACTCACTACCACTTAGAAATTTGTAAATAGATTCGCCTATATCTCATCCAGTTACTTACATCTTGTGCTCTCCAAAGCAGCAATACCCAAACAAATCAATGCTTTGAAGGTGTGTGTACTCTGAATGTGTTTAATTTAACAATGAAGCAGCCAAAGAGCTTACTTATTTATACAGGATTTAATAAGACTAATAAATGCTTACTTCGACTTCTTAAAATATTAACTCATATATTGATGCTGACTTGAGCCATTTTCTCTGAGTATTTTAGAAGCCTCCTTGGAAACAGACAAATCACCAGGGCTTTGATTCTGTTGTTACACACAGCACTTGAAGTAGAAAAAGTAAAGTGCAGATATTGCACATCAGATTAATAAGACAAAATTATTATTATTTATTTATTTATTTATTTATTTTCCCTGTGTTTGTCTGCTGACAGGCACAACAGCTGAATCCACAATGAGCTGCTACTGAGAGGGTGATGGGTACTAACCTGTCTTGCTAGAAGCTGATTGTGTTTTGCCTGTGTGTAAAACAGTTCCTGCCTTGCTCTGTGCAGAGGCCTACTGACTGGCAAGGGGCAAAAGGCAGTGATTTCTGAATCCCACAGAGATTAAAGCTGAGTGGGAATTGCAAGGCTCCATCTTACATAAAGGCAAGACAGAAGTTAACAGCTGCTTCTGTTGAGGGAATGGCTCCCAGACAACACTGAGCTCCTGCAAGTGCTGCAATCACTCTCATGCTGGAGGAAGTTAGATCCAGTCAGTGCTATCTTCTGACTGCTGCAGAACAAACTGATTTTTTTTTAATTCTTGCTCAACATGCAGCAGCTCACCTAACAAAGTGATGTGTATGATTAAAAATAAAAAAGTGACATTATAGCATAATACCATATTCTGTCCTACTCTGAGCAAAGGACTCTGCTTGTAATAAGAAAAAAGTATTTAATGTTGCTTCTCGTTTTTGTCCCATGTCCATAAGCTAAAATTATAAACCACCTTTAGCTACTGTTAACAAGTGGTATTACTTAATTCTTATAAATGGCTGTGTTAATATTAGGGGGTTTTACCGTATGATTGATTTATTGCACTGTATTTCATGGCACTGTCAAGGAAATGTTTTAGCAGAGGAAAATATTCAGAAGCAACTAGTACAAATAAGCATACAGGAAGGCATTTTGGCTGTAAGACAAGTATAGATGTAAATACACAATGAAATGTTTGCGCAAAGCATTTTGAGCACTGTTAAGTTATTCTGCTGCTATGACTGTACTATGTAAAGTCATCTTCATTTTTCTGAGTGGCACAGTGCCGTGTTGCATTCAGCCAGACACTGAATAAATTGGTTGCTTGTAGTTTGATCTCACAGCAGGTATTTAATTTTAATTTTCAATTTTGCTTCCCAAGGTAAATATGACAGCAATTAATATGGCAGAGATGGAGAATTCACATTAAATATTGCTGCTCCCCTGGGATGAGCTCTCTCAAAGCATGATTGGAGAGGAATTAAACCCAGAAACTTTTCCCATGTTTCCTTATGTTTCTAATTTTTTTGTTATGGTCAGAAAATGTCTTTAAACATTGTGAACAATGGGAGGGCTGGCGTTCCTCATTCTTGAAACACATCTGCAAATGTTTGACTTAACCTGTGATGTGTGCCATCATCTTTTTCATACTTCTTTAAGGTCCATTATACTGCTGAAATTCCTTCTGTAAACTCTACACTGGCGATTCATTATCTTTCTCTTGTCAGACCTATAAAACCACTGTCTAATTACCATTTGAGTGAGATAGGTTTTCCTATTACACAATAGACTTTTTTTCTGAATTTTAGTTATATTAAGTGCAAGATGCACTTAGGATACCAGATGCAAACTTTATGTTTTAATAAAGGAAGACATAGTATATGCATGGTTTTTTTCAGTATTTGAATCCTCTGAAGGATGGATTTAGGTGGAATTAGGTTTTCCACTTTGTTTCTTTAAAGAAGTGATTTAGGTGGTCTTGTCATTGCAGAGGTCAGGAAGAGTCTTGAATTGGTCACTGCTTGAAAATTGTTATACCTATTCAGTTGATACTGGTTTTGAACTGGGAGATATGTTATCAAAGGACCATCCCGTTCGTTCCTGGGAAAACAAGGACTTCAGGATACTTAGAAAATGATTCTGCAGGAAGCTTTCTTTAGGAACTGTGTCATCATTATTTGGAATTTAAAGATCTGTACATTGATGATACTGGTTTTGTACAACAGTATTATTACTAGAAACATCGTGGATCTCCACTTTCTTGCAAATCAATGATGATTTTGATAAATAGCAATTGGCAGGAGCCGAAGGTCATGTTTAGAGCAAGGGCATGGATTCCAGTCCCCAGCAGGGCAGGAAGAGGTTGAATGTGGGTATCCTGCAGCTCGAAGGATGGCAGGCTGCATCGCAAAACAAAGCCGCAGACACAGTAGCTGCGTGTCAAGCAGCTTTGTCGACTCAGGGACCTGCAATTAGTGCCCATTTTGCCCCTGAATAAGTTCTGGCCCATGAGCATCTTCTGGGACCATGACCATCTCCTTCCCACTTGGCAGCTTCTGGAGACCTCAGGTGTAGGCCTTCAGGCCTTTTTCCAGGTGTAAAATAATGGCATTGCTTCCTTCACAGAGCTGATTCTACCTGCCTGAATATTTTTCCTATCACATCAAATGTAATTTAATTAAAATACAATATGCTAGCATGGAAGTGAACCCCCAAATAATTTCAGATTATTGTCTTCTAGAAACAGAGAAATAGTTTCACCAGCAGGAAAAAAAACTGCATCAAAACTATTGGTAATTACTGAAGGTCATTCACTTCCTTTGTTCTTAGTTTAGTGCAAATGCAGTAAGTATTTGTTGGTATCTAATTTAACCATTAATTCAGTCTTACATTCTTCACAGAGAGAGAAACTTTTTTTTTTTTAATAGCAGCACATATAAATGCAGTATTACATTCACTAGGAGATGTTTTAAATGTTTTATTATACATTTTTTCACAAAAATTTCAGCAATTTTTTTCCTCCAAAATGGTAGTATACTTGATTCAAAAAGTTTTAGTAGTGTTATTTTATAAATTCAAGATTTATCTTGAAATTTAAGGCCCAAATTCAGCAAAGCACATGAGTATATATGTAAGAACCATCAAAGCCATAAATTTTTTTATCCTTGGACGATGGTGCACGTATATATTTATGTTACTATTTTTCTTAACAGTTTATTTCAGTGCACAGATCAGTCTAACTACAGAAAAGGTGGTTCTTTTCTGCTTTTCTTTTTTAGTAAAGTAATACAAGATTATATAATGGCTCCTGAATAAAAATACCTTTACATATTTATAACAATGCTTACATTATAAAGAAAATTATTATGTATATTTATGTACTGAGTGTGGTTCTTGCTTGAAATTTTTCACTGCCTCATTTGCTACGCAACAGCATTCAGCAATAAAAAATAAAGCATTACTGATATCCATGCAGTAGAAACAAATGAGTTTCTATGTAAAAACAGAAATCAGAAATATAGAATGTTATGTAAACATTCTTCAGCCTCGTGTTCTTAGCATTGTGTTTATTGATTCTTCAAGTAATACTTTAATAATTTTGATAGATGTCCTCTAGAAGCTGGCCTGACACCTCCAGTATTACAGCATACTTTAAAAAGGCCTTTTCTGCCAAATATTTTTTTTCAGCAGCAGGTCCAGCCAAAGTAGCTTCTGCTTGTTTCTCCTCTTAGCCGTGTCACTTGTGCTGGGTCTGCAGCACTCCTCTGCTGTGCCATTCATTCCAGCTGTTTCAAAAGAAGCAGCTGATAACCTGTATCAGGGAATTAGTTATTTTTTAACCCTGGTACAGTTGCTGTACTGTGTGACCCTAAAAGCCCTTTGGGTATCTCAGGGGCAGAAATAAGCAGTGTGGTGCACAGGCTGATTAAAGCCATAGTGCCTCTGAAAGAAATAGTTATTGTACTGTATCTCCAGAGAGACAAATGTAATACTTCAGCTGCTTCCAGAGTTACCAAAAGCTCTCAAGGATTACCTTGTTAGAGTATTATATGAGGATGAGAGGATCTGATTCAATGAGATACAGTCAATAGAAAATGAAGACCTTAAGGGAAGAGCCTTTTTCAGATTAAGTCTAACTGACATAAATGTAACAAACAGGGAACAACTATTAAAATGAAAAGTTCAGCCCTTTTTTTTCAACGTGGTGTTTGAAAGATACCACCTTCTAAAGCATAAAAATCCCTTGGTGTTTCTAGGCAACTTCAGTTATGTGGTCAAATTCCCATGATGTTAGTTGTCACCAGTCAGTGGCTTTTACATGAGGTGCTAAGCTTTGGTCTTGGATGGTTTGCTGTTCCAGAAGTGCAAGTACTAACTTTAGTCATACATTTCTCTATTACAAAAAGGATATGTTGGGCATCAAGTAAATTGAGATTTAAGTATCCATAATAAATCGGTTTCATTGTGCCGTATCGGGTAGTTTTTAATAGCTGCTTATGAAGAATTAAAAAGGTTAGAATTCTGCTCTCTACTCTTTCAGAAACCTCATTCATCAACGTGACCAAAGATATACCAGATAAAACAACTCCTCTGCCTTAATCACTAGAGCCCCAATTCAGCCAAGAACTTAACCATGCGCACAGCTTTAATTACCTGAAGCACCGAAGTCAGTAGGGATTACATGCTTAAAACGGTACATGAGCTTAAGTGCTTTCCTGAGTAAGGTCCTAGAAAAGCCATTATTTTAAAGCACATATGATAAAACCAGCACATCATAGGACTTAAAAGAGAAAATAAATGTTTTTAATTCTTTTTTCTTTCTTCTTGTTTTGTAGGGGCACACATTTGTTCCTGTGGTGATTTATAGCTACCAATAATCTTCCACAGTGGTTGCCTTATCTACTATTCTGGCATCTTCTGCTCTTGTTAGTAAACAGAAGAGAACTATTAAACACAAAGCCAAGTACTCTTAATCTCAAGAGAGAGACTTCGTACAATATGTTCTGTACAAAACTGAAAGACTTGAAGATCACAGGGGAATGTCCTTTCTCCTCACTCACTCAAAGTCACATTACTGAGGAACATGACAAGGACTGCACAGAAAACAGCTCTAGAGCAGCTTTGCCCATCTGCAAAGAAGTCCATGAAAAAGATGCTCAAGGAAACCTTCCACAAAGGAAAACAAGCAGAAGTAGGGTGTACCTGCACACATTAACTGAAAGCATCTGCAAACTAATCTTTCCTGAGGTAAATAGATACTGCATAATAATAATACTACTTTAATAGCATTTAATTATAAATATTAAAAAAGCATTTTATGCCAGCCTTTAGATGTAAGCCTGTAGAAAGTTGTTCTGACTTCAAATTTTGTGTTCTTATCTAGTTCTGCATAGCTTAAAACTTCATTTCATCCTCTTCGATTCCTTCTGGGTACAATTTTGCCACAGTTTCGTACACACCATCCCTTCCACTGTATTTCCCTATATTTTTGCCTTGTATGCAACCTTCCACTGATCATTTTAATTGTTCCTTTTAAATCCATGCGTTTCCGTAGCAATTTTTTTACATAGAGATACAATTAGAGAAACTCTGCCGTGTTACCTAATTATGTAAATTATGTGGTCATCTCATCAATTCACCTAACTGAATCCATACTGCTAAGTACAGTAGTCATTATCATAAAAAAATTAAAATAGCTGTTTTCATCTGCTATGATGCTAACCTCCTGCCATGCTATTTTTAAAAACATTACTGTCTGTGTTTACCACAAAGGTATTCTTATTCTCTGCTCAACTCAGCTGAAAACAGATCTTTAAACGTGTAAAGGAAAGGACTTTCAACTCAAGAATGAACTGGCAAAGCACCCTTTTTATGGTGTCATGATCACTGTGTTGCTTTTCTAGTGTATAGTTGTTGGTGGGATTTTTAATGAAGTAACTGGTACTTTTTTTCTTTAAAGAGTTGTATAAATGTATGCAACTGCCTATTATATAATCATGATAGGCTGGTTCATCAGCTGGGACAAAATCTTGGTAAAGTCAAGGATATTATGACCAGGTACCCCAGGAGCTACTGAAGTTCAAGGTTATTGTCACTGCTATTTACAGTTCTTCAGTCATATTCACTGGAACTTTGTCCAAGTATAGTAGTCTGTTCTCATGCTGATTTGGGATCAAGACCTAAGCATCTTCCCAATCCCGGTTCTCCATAGAAGGGTTTTGTTTGTTTAAAAACATATTTCTCATTGCTTAGATACTTTATAGTGCCTTACTTAACCATCAGCAACTAACATAATCTTCTTTCCAATTGGAAACTCAAAAACAGGGGGCCGCATCATGACCCCGACTGATTCATGAACTCCTCATGAAAACAGTGAGTTGTGCATGGAAGTCCAGGATACAGTGCATCCAGAATAACTTTTGATCAAATTTGAGATATAATGTAGTGCGTGTGATTGTTTCATTTGCTTATTTGGGTGTTTACAGAAATATAGAGAAAGTTGTTTGGAGATAAGTAATTAATTGGATGGCGTTCCACTTACTGTACCAGTTTATATACAGATGTAAGTTATATTGTGTTCATATACATGGTAGAACAGTTATTCAATTTAGATTTTTGCTTGGAAAAAGTCTCCAGAATATATTGCCTTTCTTTCACATGGTGTTTTCTTCAGGTGTGCAGACTTTCCTTTTGAAAATGCAAAAAGTAGAAGATGCAGTAGAAAACACTAGTTTCTTCAGGGAATGAGAACCAAAGAAAAGCCAGACCACAGCAAGCCTCACAGCCAAATTCTATCATCATGGCAGTATAGTACTATTCTATGACCCTGTCTTTACGGGAAGTTTGGGTTTCGAATGATCAGAGACTGCATACATAAGTCAGCTTTACTGGCCCCAACAATTTGAAATACGCATGTTTGGGAAGTGTTGTTCTATAGGAACTACAGAAAGGATATGGAACCATGGGATTGAGGTAAATTAAAAGTAAATCTTCATGATACTCTAAAGGGTCTTTTATTACGGAACCCTTTTACGAAGGTTATCTACAGTGACTAGATTTTCATCTGGAGGATATTTGGGTTTGCAGAATACATAGCCAAAATTCTTCTTTTTCTACAAATATCAAATACATGGTTCTAACATTGTCTTGAAATGCTATAGTCTTGAAAACAGAAAAGGAGGTAATCTGAAGCACAGAATGCTATATTGATCTTTTACAGCTGCATTTGAAACTCTGTTACCTTTTGCAACTTCAATCTTGACACTTCTGAAAATAGCCCTGAAAAAAAATTTAACTCTTAATATTCCAAGAAAAGTTACTAGATAGAAAAGCCACTTTTTACTGTTTTGCTCTGGGCAGAATGCAGAATAAAACTGGCTTTTTCTGTTAGGAGAATATATTTTAAACTGAAAAGACTTCTTTCTATATTTTGCATCCATGATACAGTGGGTTTTTTGGGGGGCGATGTGTAATAACAGAAAGTTGGGTTAGTTATATTTATTTCTTAGCAGCTCTGTCTTTATTGCCATCTGACAAATTGGAGGTAAATCACATTATATTTAAAATGCACAACCACTGGCACACATGAGCTAAGGGGCTTAATTATAGTGGTACAGGAGCTGAAGACATCAACATAAACTAAATCCCAAACACAGAAGTGACATGCTGTTTCTAAAAACTATACCATCTTGAAAAAAGATGTTAGTCCCAAGGACAGTGAAGTAATTCTTCTCTTTACAAAAATGTTATTCTTATGATTAAATTTTCATCAATGACATTTTGATCAACATACATACCTTTTCTTCTTCCCCAGTTTGAAAGGCTAAATCTTGCACTTCAGAGAACACTTGCAAAACACAGAATAAAAGAAACCAGGTATGTATGTGTAATGGGTTTGCAACTAACTTCACAGCAAAAATGTTTTGCCGACATAAGGACTGGGGTGGTGACTGGGAATCAGGACTTCTGGAATCTGTTTTCAATTATCTTGTCAAATTAGTGTGTAGCATTTCATGTAATGTAAGTTAATAACGATTTCATCTATTTTAAATATTCACAAATATTTACAAAGTTGACTTAATGGGCAAATTTAGTAAAGAGGCAAGGACTTTGTTTAAAATGAGCAAGTGTTTTGGAGGAACTCGGACTACTCAGGCATAGGTGGAAAGATAGATATGGTTGTATATGGATCTAGCCCAGTGTTTCTGAGATCCCAGGAATATAATTTTAAATGCAAACGATTAGTATTATACAAAAAAATTTGGCTTCTGATACAGTGAACAATCATACGCTACAGATACTGACATACATGTTTTCACTGGGCTCACTTGGCTTCTGGTTTCTGTTTCTGAGGAACTCAGCTTGATTTTTCAGCACGCCTTAGTACTAATCCAATATTAATTGTAGGGAGTGAGAATTTCTTAGTGTCTCATTATACATTGAGGATTCAATTTATTGAATGCATCTGAAAAAATAAGCCCCTCAGTTTAAATCTCCTTCCAAAAGTGGAGAAAAATAACGAAGTTGGAAACGACACTGTGGCTCACCTTGATAAGAATAGATAATTACAATGTATCTTTTAAACTATACTTGATATTTTCAGAGCACTTTACATGCATTGACTGAATCAAAGATAGCTGGTCAGATGTGCATTGCAATTGCTGACTGGCGTATTGATATGAATATTTTCCCTATCTTTAATTATGTGTTGCTTCCCAGAGTATTAGATTGAAACAAAAAATTGTTATGCTATTCTGAATGATGTAATAATGCCAATGTAAAACAGATCTAAATGTCTGTATTGCTTTTGGATATAAAATTATCTAAGATATTTCAAGTGAAGAAATTCAGAAAGCATGCATCAAAAGCTTATTGCTTATATGGAGGTTAGTCTAAGCTACATGTCCTTCTCATCATTTTGGGTCTGACATTCAGGCTGACTTTTATTGACCTCAGAGGGCTGCAGTTTTGTGTCACAGAATCTGGATTACTACTAATGAACAAGTAATTTCGAAGTTAATAGTTGTTACTGGTATTTCCTCTCAAAACAGAAATACTGTCTCACCTCTTTTGAATTTAATGCAATGTAATTCCAATAAATGCTTGAATATAAATTCCAATCGTATTTTACACTATGTTATGAAATATAGTTATGGCTTCAAGCAAAAAACCCAAACCAAACAAAAAACAGGACTGTTGCAACCTAAGAGTTTTTAATCAATGACAGTCTATAGCATTTGGCCTCAATCCATAATATGAGCTCAGACCACTAAAACTTTAATTTATCACAAATGCAGAGGATAATCTAAGATTCTACCAAGACCCTATTTTGAATTAATGCAAAACTGCCTATTTGATCAGCAAAACTTGGTCTATACACATTAAAGACAGGGTACGTAACTTCTGTTACTTACTATTTTTACCATGTTTATCTTGATTTTTCAGGGGTTTTATTTATATTTTTATGATCTTTACAGAAAAACTGGGGATAGAGAAGATTTTGAAAAAATAATCAGTGATCATGCTAATGCAGCAGGTAATGTAAGCTTGTTTAATAATAGATATACATAAAAATATATAGATTGTATGTAAGTTATATATATAAAATAATGTATGTATATATAAATTAGTCTTGTTACTAAGAAATAATTTTCTCCATGTAAGGGCTGCAGTGATGCTGACAACGCAGAGCCTAAACTGTGATCTCTGCAACTAACAGTTCAGAGTGTCAAAATTTGAGCTTAAAGAGATGAGTTTCTCAAGTCTGAGCTGTCATAGGATCATCCACCCCTAAGATCCGACATCTAGAGGGAGTTGTAACATACATTCAGTAATAAGTTACAGTTTTATACTCATGAAAAAATGTTTGATCCTTTTCATCTTCTGAAGGACTGTAGTCTGTCAGAAGAGAATTGCTGTAATTTGCAATACGGAACTCTTTGGCTACATCTGTAATAGTAATTAATAGTAAATGTAATTAACTTTTCCAGGAACTGAAATGTGGTCTTCTGTACACTTGAACTGTTAAGCTGGTCCTGGCACACAGTTGGCCTGTGACAGATAACACTTTTCCAAATGATTCCCAGTAACAGTTGGGGCGTTGGAACATTCCCAACAGTCAGTCTGCATGCAGCTATCCCATTAAAACAAATTTACCAGCAAAGGTGTGAGCTGTTCTGTGCCAATTAGCCTCAGTGCCCTGGAATATTCCTAGGGTCATTTAATTTATTGGATCAGGCATAGTACTTATATCTGCATGTGTGCACAGATCCTATTTTATTCTTACCTTTTATTCTTATTTTAGGTTTTTAAATTCTTACTTTATTTCTTTATATCAGGCTAAGGGAATTGGGTTAAATCCTGTGCCAAAACGTGCATTCGTTCCGTCTACATCTCTACAAAGAACACTGAGTCTTGGATCTTTCCAAACTACAACCTATTGTCTCCCTGTTTTCTAGGCAACACGAGTATGTCTTTGGTTACAGTAGGACTCCTAAATGAGAGGGCCCTCAGGTGTCAGTGCTGGATCAGGGAAGGGTATTGCTAATTTGATTTGGTCTAGCATGAAAAAAAGTGGAGGTTAGCCTGAGATTCAGCATGATGAGTGACTAAAATGTGGTTCCATGCAGGTGTTCCCGTGGAGTCTCTACGGGAATCTCTTGGTGAAGAGCTATTCAAAATATGCTATGAAGAGGATGAACACATATTAGGGGTTATTGGAGGAACCCTTAAGGACTTCTTGAACAGTTTCACTACTCTGCTGAAGCAGAGTGGCCACAGCCAAGAAGCAGGAAAAAAGGACAGACTTGAAGACGCCTCCATATTATGCCTGGAGAAAGATCAGGACTTCCTAAATGTGTATTATTTCTTTCCTAAGAAAATCACGAGTCTTATTCTATCTGGTATTATTAAAGCAGCAGCTCATATTTTGTATGAAACTGAGGTGGAAGTGATGCTCATGCCTCCTTGTTTCCATAATGACTGCACTGAGTTTGCTAATCAGCCTTATTTGCTGTACTCTATACAAGTCAAAAGTGCAAAACCTTCCTTATCTCCATGTAAACCACAGTCTTCACTTGTGATTCCTGCCTCTGTGTTCTGTAAGACTTTCCCGTTTCATTTTATGTTTGACAAGGATATGTCGGTTCTTCAAATTGGAAATGGGATAAGAAGACTTTTGACCAGGAGAGAATTTCAAGCTAAGCCCAATTTTGAAGAGTATTTTGAAATTCTTACCCCCAAAGTAAGCTGCACTTTTAGTGGAATAATGACAATGCTAAATATGCAGTTTACTGTACGAGTTAGAAGATGGGATTATACTGATATGAAATCATCCATGGTAAGAGACTTTTTATAACCATTACTTACGTGAGGAATTTGTTTTCTTCAGATAGAGTTAAAATAGCCACAAAACATGGTGCACTTTGCGTTGTCTACCTCTCAACATATAATACAACTGAATAATAATCATATATTGAGGGCACTCTAATGTAATTCAGATTCTGAAGCCAATATTCAGTCAAAACTCTGCTTTAGGACTTTTACACAAGTAAAATCTGTCTGTTAACTTGATTTTATTAAAAAAATAATAATTTGAAATATTGAGATAAACTCAGTAAATTGAGATAAAGCCAATGACATGCCATACTGCTGAGAATAAGGGCATCTCCAACACAAAGGCAGTGGCAGGGAAAGCTTTACCAAAGTGCCCCTCAGTCATCTGGAAACAACAGCTCTAGGATTTGGGGAAAGAAGTAGACATTTCCTGTGCGCATTCAGCCTTTGGTATCTTTGGTATTTTGGTATCTTTGATATTCTGATGTTTTCATGAGATGCAATCGCCAAAGGTCCCGCTTAGTTTCAGATGATGGGATTACTTATTATCTTTGCTGAAGCTGGGTCTGTGGCAAATGACCTGGGACATTAAAAAACATTGAATATTCAATGACTGTTTTTATTCATCACTGGCCCCAGCTGAATTCCAGCTTATATACACCTGAGGCACTCCAGGATGAATTGCCAGTTCAGACTCAACACTCCAAGAACTTAAATGAAGAAAGGTAATAAAGGTTTCACCCAGTTATTAATGAAGTGGGAAAAAATGTAGCACTGATTAGCTACTTCATCTCAGATCTGCACTAGGCAACAGTTTAATGATTACAAGGGGTAGTAGACTCTGCTTTGCTTTTGCATGTACTTACATATGCAAATGTCTATTAGCAAATAACAGGTTTTCTTCAAAAAATAGTCTTTCAAAGCAACGTTAAGCAGATCTCTGCAGCACCTTGCACATTACACAACTGAATACAGAAGGGACATAAAAACACTTCACACAAAATATTTTGCTTTTTTAGATCATTAAAATGGGATATTTCTGCCATTTATGCCTTTAATTTTAAATTGCAGTGAGTACTGAACATCCTATGATAAAATTGAAGCAGATTTTCTCACTTTATCTTACAAAGAAAGTGGTGCATGAACCATTAGAGTTATTAGCAGAAATTCATAGGCCACTATAGTCAGTAACATTTTATCAATAGATGAAAATGCACAAAATTTTTCTTTTTGTTTTTCTTTTCTTCCTAAGCCAAAATTGATACTGACACTCAGACATAATTAGGTGTTTATCCTGAAGTTGTGGTCTAACTTTTGTACCAGAAGGCTCAAGCAAAATAAACTTACTTGATGGCTCTATGATTTAGCACCCCATGTTTTCTCTTAAGCCACTAAATGAAAATGTAAGGACTATGGACCAGTCTGATTTTCCTACGTTTCAGCAAAATGTATTTCCTCTAAGACTTCTTGCTTCTAAACCATTGCCGTGCATGTTTTGCATGAATTCTTGTTTCTTTAACTATTTCAGGTAATGGATCTTAAAGGCCAAATGATCTATATTTTTGAATCCAGTGCCATCCTATTCTTGGGATCTCCTTGTGTGGATAGACTAGAAGATTTTACAGGACGTGGATTGTACCTCTCAGATATTCCCATTCACAATGCATTGAGAGATGTTGTTCTGATAGGAGAGCAGGCCAGAGCTCAGGATGGGCTGAAGAAGAGGTTAGGAAAGCTAAAAGCAACCCTTGAGCAGGCCCATCAAGCACTTGAAGAAGAAAAGAAGAAGACCGTAGATCTTCTGTTTTCAATTTTTCCTGGAGAGGTTGCTCAGCAGCTGTGGCAGGGACAAGTTGTGCAAGCCAAGAAATTTAATAATGTCACAATGCTTTTCTCTGACATTGTTGGATTCACTGCCATCTGTTCCCAATGCTCACCTATGCAGGTTATCACCATGCTTAATGAGCTTTATACGCGCTTTGATTACCAATGTGGAGAGCTGGATGTCTACAAGGTACACAATTTATTGCATTTCTGTGGGGTTCTGGGGCAGGAAAGGAAATGAAGACTAAATGGGACAGAGGATAATAGCAGTCCAAAAATTATTTTGCCCTAAACCTTCATTATAAGAAAGACATATTAAGATAAATCACAAAACAAACAAAAAAAATCAACAGAATCAGCTGTTCATGCAGCCAAGAGAGAAACTCATCAAAACTTAGAAGTTAATTTTAAAAATAAATTTCAATGACAGTGCTGTGAATCTGGAGTAAATAATAGGTGTTTGATGTAGCTCTGGGTGCTTGAGAGCAGGTGAGCAAGGAAAAGTACTTTAGCATCATGCCCAGCAATAAATACACGTTGTGCAGTTTTTCCTTTTGAATGATACTGCAGGATTTGCCCAGGACTTAAATAATTTAGCAGGACAAATCAGACTCAGTCAATATGTAGGTACAATTTTTACTGAAGCCACAGACTATTCCTTTATATGTCAAACAGTCTAACAGCAAGGAACAAATATGCCTGTTTTAGGTTGAGACTATTGGAGATGCCTACTGTGTCGCTGGAGGTTTACACAAAGAAAGTGAAACACATGCTGTTCAAATAGCATTGATGGCCCTGAAGATGATGGAGCTGTCAGATGAGGTGGTGTCTCCCCATGGAGAGCCTATCAAGGTCATATATTTTTTTATATTTTATATGGTTAAAGTGGGCATTTTTGTTTGTTTAGTTGCTTTTGGGGATTTTGTCTCAAGGAAATTTCACATCATTGCATTAACTCAGATAAGTTGGGGAATCAAGTGTGTATGGTTGGAGAAGCTGACCTTTTTAGTTCTGTGAATGAGAGTTTTGTGGCAAGGTAAAGATGAAACAGAGATCTGAAAATCAACCCAAAAGACTTAAATGCAGTGAAATCAACCGGTGCACACTGACATGCTGCAGTTTTTGTCTCAGTAGCAATAAATTTGTCAGTGGCATGGAATATTCTGTTACTGTTTTCTAATGAGGAGGCTAATACTCTCTCAAAATTAGACCCAATAAGAACACCTAAGTCTTTTGAGGTAACAGGTATAAATATGATTCATCAAAGACATGTTCTGATTGCAGTAATCCACGCATCTTTAAAGGATTCTGTTGCTGTTCTTGTTTTACAGTCAGATACTGAGCCACTAACATAAGATAATGGTGTTAATGCTTCAAAGCAACTGTTAGATTCAGTGGTAGTTATATTTATGGCTTCCTTTCAGTGAGGACTTACACATGTACTGAACTTTTCATGTAGGTTTACCTCTCACTGAGAAAAAAAGAGAAACGCCTGTGTGCATGACAAATGATGTGGACCTTTTATTAAGTTCAAATGTCCTGGAATGGGGCCCTATTATTTTTAATACACGTGTCTCAGTTCATTATGTCTTTCATTGGCTCATTTTTCACATTTATCTGTTCATTTGTTCCTTTAGAAAACTTCAGACTTCTTTGATTTTAGATTAAGCAATATTTGTATTCCAAGAGAAAGAAAATGGTTATTAAGAGGATTACATGCTCCACATTTATCACAGAGAACAGCAGTATTATATTATAAATAAATGTCGTTCTTTTAATATTTCACAATATCAAATTAAATTACAATTAAAAAATCTGGAAACATCTTTACAATATTATAACGTTTATAATTTCCACGCAAAATGCTACCTCTATAATTTTGAATGAAGAATGCTATTACATTTTAAAGAGTAATTTTAAAATAGGGAGAAAAAAATTGTATTGTATAAGTACCTACTAGAAGCTTCTTAGAAGAAAACAGAATCTTTCTATTTTTAATGAAAGCATGCATCTATTTTAATGAAATGCTTCATGAAAGCATTGGCTGTTTTGCAAAGCAACAAATACGTCACACAGTCTACTGTCATGTTGTATATCAATTGTCAAAGAAAAAGGCGTGCCTGCAAACTGCTGACCTTAAATGAGACATATATCGATATACGTATTTCAGCCATCTTTGCTATGTGGATGGATTTTGCTTTTGTTGCAGGCTTTTCTGCTTTTCCACTCAAAATTAGAAATTGTCATTCTTCATAATGATATGATATTCTCTTGATATGTAAAGAGTAGCACACATAGTAGATATGCAAGCTTCCCGACATCATGTGTCAGAGTGTTATTCTGAAGAAAACATGTCTACGTATGTATAATGCACATAAGAAAAAGGACAAATCTCCAAAAAAAAAAGGAACATAGAAAGCAGCACCAGCTAAGCAAAACTCAAAAATCTGAGTATGAGTTACAAAGAAGAGGTATCAAAATGTTTCAACTGCTGTATACTTTGATTAATTATCAAAATTCTGTACTTTGGGATTGGGATTTACTCTGTGTGCGACCTTGTCAATAGAGTTCAGTTGGAACTACAGGGTATACGTATTGTCTTTGCTATTCCCTAAGACTTGTCTTCAGACCTTAACAGCAAAGCAAGTATTATTCATTAACTGTCACCAGTCTAACAACATTGTGTCATGTAATTCCTCCCAGGAAAGTATCCAAGTGTCATAGTAACTCCTGCTGATGTTTCTAGATCAATTTACTGCCACAGAGACCAGCGTTATCACAGTCATATCAGATGAAGGATTACTTACTATAAATGCAAAGCAAGGTAAACTTCAGCTAGTTTCCTCTCCACGAGCAGTGATGACTGGAATACAAACATTTTAAGGAGACTGTACTAACTCAATTTATATTAGTAGCTCATTGTTTCTTTTTTTTTAATAGAGGAAGAATTTATAAAACTTACTTTAACCATTTTATTTTATCTAATAATGCTGTTTTCTGTCTTTTATTGAAAGATGCGTATTGGCCTTCATTCTGGATCTGTCTTTGCTGGAGTTGTTGGGGTTAAAATGCCTCGTTATTGCCTTTTTGGAAATAATGTAACCCTTGCCAACAAGTTTGAATCTTGCAGTATACCTAGAAAAATAAATGTCAGCCCAACAACTTACAGGTACAGTGCTTCATATCTGTAAAATGTCCACCTGAAGTAGTTACTGTAATAGTTCATTATCTTCCTGTTCTTTTTTTCTTCCCCTCTGAAGTACTTCTGTCTATTTTTCTTCTTCTCTTTTTATCTGACTGCTCATGAATGCACCATGGTTATTTTTAGTCAGAATGCAACCAGCAGCAGCAAGAAAAAAGGTGGAACAGAACAGCTGATATTTATTTTTCAGATGTTACATTTAAAATAAATGGACTGTCTGGCCCAAATTTGCTTCTTATCCTGCAGCTGTATACCTCTTGCCATATAGTTGGCTCCTCTTTGAGCTATGTGGCTTTCAGTGTGAACTGGATGCCAAACTGGCTGCAGGTGCCCTTGAAAATAACCTAACTGAAGAATTGTTAAACACCACCCTACACATCTTCATTCTCGTTTGCTTAGAGAAGATGAATGAATAGGTTGCAATGAATCAGCCATGCCAGTGTTCAGTTTATACAGGTCTTGATCCCAACTCAGTTTAATCCTTTTAGTATGGAACTTAGGCTGTACTATTTATCCACTCAGATCAGACATTTTTAGTAATGTGTACTACATGATTATGCAGACAGCTAGCAGGTTCTCCCATGGGAAATAAAGCATCTTTCTTTTGTCCTCCAAACCTAATACTCTCTTTGTATTATTATCTGTTTAGTTGTACTTAAAAATCACCTTGCAACATGTTCACGGCCAAGTAATAGTGGCTTACAGGTGCCAGGCAAAATAATAGGAAACTGTTTTGAATTTGATGGTAACAACAGTCTACATCTGAACTGCAAGTCCAGGTCTGAATTTTATGCCACTGAGCTGATAGAGACTATTGTTTCTTCCAGAGTGGCCAAAAGTTTTGTAACAATGAACTGTAGAGAGTGAATCTACTAGTAGAAAGTGATATGTCTGGCTGGGTAAAATAACAAGAAATACGGATGTAAATTATTTTTTCCTTTTAAGCAAGCTCTGCTACCCTCACTGGAGCCTGGACTGCCAGTTGTTCCTACTCAGATTGTACCCACTGCCGCGTATCTGATAATGCCTTGTGGCGAGGTTCTGTGTCCGATGTCAGACGGAGAATTTGGCACAGGATCCTTGACACCCCTGCAGCATGTGCTATGTACTTACAGGGTGCGAAGCTTTAGATTATCTTGTATAGGTGGTTTAGATAAAAGTAGCACAGGTATTAGGGCACACATTAAGTAACCTTTTCAATCATGCACTCTAAACAAATACAGAGACAGCATTAGCATCGCCAGTGCTTATGTATGTCACAATAACAGTGCTAGCCAAAAGTTTTTTTTTTTCCATATCCATATGTAAAATCATTTTGAATGATACTGACTACAGTCTTAAAACCATTAGACACTTCGTTCACGCAAGACTTGCCTATAACTTGTGGCATAAGTAGGTTTCTGCATAGCTGTGTATTCATCTCAAGAGAATATCTGAATGGCTATAGTGTTGGAGAAAAAAGAGAATTAATTCTCTGAGTGCCTAGAAAATAGGCTATTTGGTTAGGGTAAAGGCTAAACTATTGTTATTATCGTTGTGGTATGTTTGGGTTTTTCCCTTAGCGAGTGACCTGTTAACCTCCTTTTTGTTTAGTGTTTTTTTCTTTTTGATTCATACACAGATTCTAGACATATATTGATAACATTATGTCACCTTGCACAACTCCTGTATATTGCAATAATTGTTTCGAAGCTTAGATACCAGTCACCAGTATTTATCTCTACAGATTAGCACTCTGTGCTTCAGATATAGAAGACCACTGGGTTTAGTGAACGCATGTGTGAAAAAGCAAAATTACTAGAATTGGTAAGAGGATCTCCATAGTTCAGTTAATAAGCTTTTCAGTATTTCATTAGTTGAAACATTAATTATGGTGCCAGTTTCATGTGCAAATCTGAGCTACCTTTCAGTACTAAATAATTTTTGAAAATATTTACAACAAATATAGCACCTATGTGCAAAACATTGACAAGACAAAAAAAGAGAGGTGATGCTCCTGTTTGTGCTGGTGCACAAGTTAATAGGTTATCAAGGTTACCAAATAAACAGTATTTTTTTTAGTATTTTCAGTAAATAACATATAAATATTAAATTAGATTCTGCCCTACTACATTCTGCCCTGCCGTACATGAAGAATTATTGAATGTCTGCACTTGTAGTAACAATTAGTGACTGATTCATTTTTAATCCAGATGATTCATTTTTGTTCTAGGTTGTTAAAGGAATATCCAGGTTTTGTGTTCACACCTCGCTCAAGAGAAGAGCTTCCACCAAATTTTCCCAGTGATATCCCTGGAATTTGCTATTTTCTAGATGCTTATACTCAAGGAACAAACTCACAGACTTGGTTTCAAAAGAGAGATTTGGGCGATGGCAATGCCAATTTTTTGGGCGAGGAGACGGGAATAGACTAAATTGTACATTCACAAGTGTATAGAATAAATTTATAAATATTTTGATTTTTTTGTATAAATTGGAAATTTTTAAAAATGTATGAAACATGAAAGCACTTTAGATTGTTAACACCTGAAAGCCAGTATTAAAATTTCAGGAAGTATGTCACTGACTACTTTTTATTTTTCCTTTGCATAAGGAACATAGTCACTAAAATAATGTTGCAACTTCACTGTTGAAAATGCTACTAAAATCTACATTTTCCCTGTGGTAATTTGTAAGTGCTACGTAACAACTCTCTCAGTTCTCTCTGTGCTGAGAATTCTAGATGTATTGTACGTGCAGTGTGTCAGGAAATGTAATGTGCAAGTGATGCGGCCACATGCAGTGTTGTGAGCTGGTGCTTATCAATGATTATTAAAATATATTTTCTTAGTGATTCCATAAAGAAAATATCCATTAAAATATTGTCATTGCTATCACATACTCCTTCCAGTGCATCATTTGGGCCCCATCCTAGAAGCTGCTGACCATCTTCTAACACTGACTGGAGTCAATGTGTTGAGGGTGCTCAGCATCTTCTGGATCAGGCTGTTAATTGTAGCTAATACACATATACATAGCAGAGTTTGCTGCTTACTGTTTCATGAACTTTATTTTGTGTATAAAATGAATATAGATTAAAACACTGTATAATCACATACTAAAGTCTCTGTAATCATCAAACAATATTTTAGTTCTTGGGTTTTTAAAATACTTTGCAAAAAATAATATCCACTTGCTATTATGTATTAGAGCAATAAATGTTTTCTTTTTGTTGTCATTTAAATTTGAAATGTTTTAAAAGAAGTGTAATAAAACATGCTTTGGAGTGTTTGCTTAGAAAGGAACTTCCAGTCAGACTGTCTAAAATGGAACAGAAGCACACCGGTTTAAAGCTATGATCCTTATTCAGGGACAGCAATGTGGGTATGACATGTTATTGAAATGCCTATAGTACACTTGCTTTAAAGTTGCCAGGGGATCTACAGGTGAACAGAAATGCTTTAAAACATATGAACGCATATACAAAGTATTAATATTACTACAGTACAAGCTTTTCTATTGTGGATGGTGGAACAGGAGTGGAGAACTCTCAAGGGTCTGCCTCTAGGACTGGCAGAATGGAGTTAGTTACGAGTCCTAAGTTTAGGATTCTGCCTCTCTAACTAGCAGATCCATCTACATAGAAATTTCTCTGTGCCGCACAGTTTGATCCCAGGTGCAGGCTGGAGAACTGCACTGCTTACACACATACAAATATTTCCAGTAGTATCAGATATTATTAGTTATTATTCTAACCTCTTAAACTCTTGGGTTTTGGCATATCAAGCCATAAAAGTCTTTCTTTAAGCTACTTGCCACTGAATCAGATTTTGCTCTCTGAATATGTACAGGGAGCAATTACATTAGACTACGGTGCCATTCTGTTCATTTTCTGAACTTGACTGGTTCATTCTGAAGCTCGATACACTGTTTTATCCTACTATTTTGCAGTAGAAACTCATACAGAACATGTACCCTCAGAGTCTTGAGAAAAACCCTTATAAGGGACTAGCACTAAGAACATTTTAAAAGCATATTTTAATTCAGATTTCCTGTAAGCAGCATTTGAACAAAACTTGAAACATTGAATCCTTCTATTGCTTGAGGTCTCCTCTATCCATCCAAGGTGCTTAGAAATAATTCTGTGACACAAAAATGGAACCTGAAAGTCTCTCTCTCTCTCTTTACACATCTCTCTTGCACATGCCGGATATATACATGCACATATACAAGCATACATATTTGTAACATTTTTAACAGCAGTGTTTCAAGGAAACAAGAACTATGCAAATCTTGGCGACTGATCTTTGCAATATTATTTTGGTCAGAAAATTCTGTTCTATTAACATAAATACCCAGAGGCTAGTAGCAGTCCCATGTGGGTGCTCCCGGATTTAAAAATGTGGGAGTATTTGACTACTAACTCTTCAGTAGGCTCATGATATTAAGCCAGTAATGACTGAAGTCAGTAGGAATCTGTCCATCCCTGTCATCTGTTGAATGTTAAAAAACAAATAGGCTTTTAAAAAAGATTTCTTTCTCCATATCTGCCAAATGGGAAGGACTCTTAGGAGTGAATTTCCTTTTGTCCCTAGGAAAGAACTATTGCTGGACTGGATTATGGCCATTCTCAAAGCTAGATAAATCTGTCATTTCGTAGGATGTTCATCATGGCAGTTCCTGACACCTTCCTAAGTGTATTGCTGTAAAATAAAATGTGCCCTAGGCCAAAGTTCTTATTACAGATCAAATTAATCTTCCAACATTACTTTTTATAACTCTCTATTTTTTAATACACCCTAGGCTACATTATCAGCTAGGATAGAATTACTGTAGAATTCCTTTTTATTTCGCTAACTTTTTTTCTGGAAAGTTCAAAACATTCCCATGTCTACTTCAGCCTTAGTTCAGAAAAGAATCCGGATAAGGTGCTTAAGCGTACACATAAAACAATATGCTTGAATCTCAGTGAAGTAAATAGGATTTAGGCATGCATTTAAGATAATGATTCAAGAAAGTGCTTTAAAATGTACTTGTGTTCAGACCTGTTCTGCAAAAAACCCCACAAGTCTATGTTTAGCTTTAAGCATAAGTTAAGAATTTAGGTCTCACTGAAGTTGTTCCTCTGTTTAAGTTTTTTGCTGAATGAATATGTATTTAATGAGGGACAATTATTTTTAACTAATCTTTTCACTTAGATCTTAAATAGTCCTTTCACTTTTTAACTAATCTTTTCACTTAAATTAAAGCCAATGGAAAAAAAGGAATCAGAAAGCCAATAAGCAAATTGTTGAGATAAAAAAAAGGAAGGCAATTTAACTGATATAATACCGGGAGATTTTGCAAGGAAATAAATCAGGTTTTTTTAAGCTTATGTCTTGTATTATGTTGTATGATATTGTGAAAGTCTTCAGAGACTATGCAATCCTATTTATATAAATATACCAATACCTTAGTATTATGTCCAGAAACAGTTTTGTTACTATGTGAATTTTTATTTTATTAGTTCATGAAGATTCACATTTACACTATGTGATGGAAGATACATTTTTATCACACTCAATTTCTTTGCCAAAGAGGTGTAAGTGGCCCTTGAAATAAATGAAAAGTGGGTCCTTTGAATCTTAATAGTGACATAGCTGAAGTAAAAGCTATAGCAAAAGAATTCAACTAATTTTATTTCATTCAGGCAAGACCTGGTAAGATTTCAGGGAGATGTTGGAAAAAAATTCTCATTGCTGGTGTCAGAGGAAGTGCAATTAGTGTGGAGCTGAAGTTTTCTTTCTCTCTGAACTACTGTGCAAAACCAAAGTAAACGAACTCACAGAAACTGACAAAACAGTGAAGTGCACAGATAATCGAGCCCCAGAACAGATCTACTTTTTCCTGTGAAATCTTACAAAGGAAGAATTCAGACCTCTGCCAAACCCAGTTTATTTGTCCCATCATTTTCTTTTGCGTTCTCTGCAGAAACAGCTGCAACAGATAGTACAGGAGGCAAAATCAGTATTTCCAGCTGAAAGCCATCAGAATTAAGGGGAATTTCTCTTGAATCTTGGCAAGGGGACCCTTTTTCAAACCCCACCCATCCTATAACTTAGCAGGCCGCTCTAGCTGCTACTGTTCTTTATGCCTGCTCATTGTTCTGCAAAAGCAGTGGAAGGGGAGTTTTTGTTTCCTGCAACAGCAATAATTTTTATGGCTATTTGCCATATAGTGTACAAGGGACTGTGTTGCTTTCAAAGCCCTGTTCCAGTTTATCAGAAGTCAGCTTGGCAGGAACCAAATTTAACTTTGAGGCTGTTTCTGAAATGAAAGCTAGGACTTTCTTTTGTACCTCTAAAGTCTGCAAGATGTGTGCCACAAGAGTCTTTAGAGACCTATAAAACCACCTCTGATGGTATGGCTGTTCACAACTGCATAGTAAGGAAATAATCAGATATAAGCTTTTTTTTTTTTAATTTCCCAATCCCATTTGCATGAGTTCACCGGCAGTCTGGTGAACTGAGCAAAAAGAGAGAACTGAGCAAAGGGAGACAGTAAAAGTCACTGTCTTACGTTACTCAGCATTGCTCTGATACTGAAGCACAAATAAAAGATCAAAGATAATCAATAGTTCTGGAACCTCCGCTACATCTAGATGCAACAGTTTAAAGATATGTACTCTCCTGAGCACAAACAGTAGGATCTGAATGTTAAATATGCAGTTAGGCTGGAACATGAAGCTGGAGAGCCAGTCAAAGAAATAATAAACTGTGAAAAAATCTAAACCAAAGTAAACCTTATAAAGTTGTGTCTCCTCTGCTTCAGTAGATTTTTGATGCTGACAGTAAAGTCAAGTTGAGCCAGTGGTTTCTTAATATAAATGGAAATGAGCACATTGCAGCCCCATTATAAGGCCTCCTTTGAAGATCTGTGCTGAAATTGTTTCCCATCTTCTGAGCAGTACAAAGTTACAAATTCTTGTGCCACTACACCAATAAATGCCATGTTTATATGAGTATCCTGCATGCACAGCATGTAATGGGAAATAACGTAGAGGAATACATGCAGTAACATCCAAAGGATGTGAAAAGGGGCAGATTAAGTCATGGACACACTTCCACTCTTCTGATTTTTTCAGCCAAACAAAACCTGCCAAAGAAATATAGAGGGCAATAACATTGCCGGGAGCTTTGAACTACAAGTCTATGAAAACCAACAGAAGTCTTTCCACTGATTGCAGAAGATGTTAGGGAAGATTTGGACATATGATTAGTTTGCTCTGCATTGCTAAGATTACATTACTCTTACAGGAGGATGCAACAGAGCCCACAGAATTTCTCAAATGTACAGAGGTTATTGCATTGCAGAACAGCATTGACATATTGAGGGCTGTTTCAGTCATAGCTTGTCAATACTAATATTGGAAAATGAATGTAATGGTGTAGTGAAATAGTGTATAGTGGTACAGCAGAAATAATGAATCTTGCTGAAGTGATCTTAAAAAAAAAGAGCGTATTTCTGCACCTGAGAAGTATTATTATGACAATCCCAAATGTCAGGTCTCAGACCATTATGATTTGAAACCAATAACTAGAAAATACCCATAATTCAGTCTGATGTCAGTAAAGTAACTTCAGTAAGTGAAATCCAGCAATACCATATAAGGCAGCATTTTTATTCAGGATTACAGTAACAATATCAACTGTAAGAGCAAAGTCCAAAGTAAAAAATGCAACTTATTAAAATACTTTGTTTTATAGAGCTTGTGTATTAACACAAACCATATTGAACTGAACGTAGATGGTTTTGGCCAGCTAGTGGTTTTCCCAAATTTATTGTCTCAGCAACTGCCCTTTCATACAGCATAATAGTAGATCTGTGCTGAAATTGTTTCCCATCTTCCGATGCTACTTTTTCCTTTCATGGATCTCAACAAGAATTTCCAGATGAAGTTAGCATCTCAAATCAGGAAAAACCAGGTATACCACCACTTAAAATGTACAGCAGTTGTTTTTCTCCTGTAATCACTGACTGCAATTCTTTTGGCTTTCTGATAGCCAGTGCAGGAAACTCCTCCTGAGAAACATGTTCAGGGGGACATAAAGTGGAGAAGCTGCCTTGTAGGATTTCAGTTACAGAAAACACTTTCTAAAAGGCTCCTTTCACGCCAGCATTCCATCCCATGCACGTCCCAGTTGCGGCTACTGCCATAGCTACCCTCCCACTCCTGAATACCAAAAAGCAGCTGGACAGCAGGTCATGAGCTGTACCTAGTGCATGAGGGTCCCCAAATGGGAATGAGATTGCGTGCTATAGTGAATAAGCTGCAGGCTTTATGGAAGTGCATCAGATACAGTCCAAATGGTTGCGTGATGTGCATAATGCATGTGACCTAACAGTCCTGATACTGATAGGATTGGGCCTTGAAAACACAGCCCAGTATTAACAGCTTAGTCTGACATGTACTTCCATCTTGTTGACCTAGAGCCTTTCCTTCAGCTGAAACCAAATCTTGCTTAAGACTTACCCGATAGTCTTGATTCAGCAGGCATCTGGAATGGAGGCTGGTCCCTCTCAGCCAATCACTTTGTTGAATTCTTTAATTCAGCATCTTCCAAACTTTTAAAAGGAGATCCCTTTTAGAAAACTAAATCAATCATTGTCTGCTTTAACTCTGCCCGTGCTGTTTTCAGTTCACATTTTACAAACCTCAGCTTGGATAGTAGAACTTCCACTTGCATTACAATGGCTTAATCGCAAGAACAGCCTGCAAATGCAACCTACGAAGCCTGAAACAAATCAGAAGAAGAAAGGCAATTTCACAATTGTCTAAAGCAGATATCAACACTTTTGAAAAAGTGTCACTCAGGTACACAAAATTGCCAGGACAATCTACTTTCCAAACACCATAACCAAAAAGAATTTTATGTAATCTCTCTAGTATCATTTTATGAGCATGAGGGTTTACCCCATATACAGACTGAGCAAGAGGGTTGCCTCGAAACTTACAAAGAATGGGGATGTTGTAAACACTGATTCTCAATCCAGTCTTCTTGTTTCCTGCCTGGGATGTGCTGACAGGACTTCCTTGACATTTTGTATCCTCAAAACTATTTTATAGGTGTCTGAAGAGGAAGACTACACAACATCAGAGGGCAAAACTCCCAGGTGTTGTCTCAGATCTTCCAGTAGTGTAGATTCACTACTACTAGTAGGCATACAAAGACTACAAAGGGCATGTAACTACAACATTTGTACTGTAGGATATGTTTTCCGATTTTCCTAAAACTTCCTTCCTACCAAATAGGAAAAGTAGATGGTGACCTGGTGTACTCAAATCCTAGTTAATTGGTGACAAGCTGACCCTCCTCAGCTATAGGGAAACATAGCCTTTTGTCTGGTTGCAACAAGCATGATTTATTACATCATCTCTGTTGCCAATTTCCTGGAGATTGAAGAGATTCTTAGAGATTTGCATCTCTTCAGTTTTTGTTTGGTTTTCTACACAGATATCTTCAACCAACAGTTTGGTTATTTTTTCTAAAAATTTTCTTTCCTCCCTTCAAAATTAGCATATTATTTGTATGGTTTTAACTGGTTATATTGAAACTTCTGTTCTTGGTCATCCTTTAAAAAATCTAGAATTGGTTTTCCCAGTAGATTTGGAATGTGAATATATTTAGTTTAAATAGAATTGATTATTATGCCTATGTGACCTAAAAGCAGGGTTTCCCTCTACTGTTCTTGGAATGCCTACTGAGATGATTGCCAAATTTCTAATAGCTATCCACCCATAATTTGTCTCCTGACTTACTAGCAATTTTAACAGATCTTAACACAGATTCAGAAGTTCGCCAAGCCATAGATTAGATTTCAAAAGATTTTAAATGCTGTCATTTGTTAACTTACTTACATGAAGTTCCAACACACATACTCCATCTTTGTTTTTTTAAAAATTTTTTTCATTAAGTATGTGAACAGTACAAATTTTAAACTTATTTTGCACTATCTTACTAAGGACTCAACTTTTACAGTTTTACTTACATCTAGAATCCATCTGGATCGATTAGCATCTATGGCTCTGCTGACTTCATGTAGCAAGGTCTCTGCCCAAGAGCTACTACAGTAGTATCAAGTATTCATCCTATAGTCCTCCTAGATAATCTCATTATCTCTTGAATATGTTTTGATTCTTTTTAAGCAAGTAGAAAAAATCAGTAGCCTCAGGATTTTTATTTCATACACTGGGGCCAGGTCTTCAGATGATACAAAGGGCTTTAAAGTAAATGGGTTTTTCAAGTGCTGCCCTATCTTCTTTGTTCCGTGTATATGACAACATATGATGACATTGTGTGATTTCTGAACTGTGGTCAGCAAGTTGTCAGCAATCCTCTGCTCAAAAACTCCTGTTGTAAGGGTCATACCTTACTTGGAGAACCCTTCGAGAATCCGTATGCAGCAGGTTGCTGATACAATGCAGTGTTTATTCACATTGGCTAGTGACAAGGACTCAGCAACACAAAAAAAAACATTACTGAAAGCACTCATTATTACACTTTTAACTTTACTAGCCTTTGAAAAATCAATGCACAGAAACAGAAATGTCTGCGATCATTTTGCCCCTCAGATTCTTCACTTTTTAGGGGGCATTTATCTTCCTAAAATCTAAGCGGTTCCTGCGAAGGCAACCACCGCAAAGGGCACTGACACAAGAGCACACGCCCTACACGTCCCTTCCTCACCACTAGGAACCTGCCAGGCACTTTGATTAATCTTCTGACTCATAGTCAGGCAAGTCCCCATCAGCTCCAGCTGGAAAAAAACATTTGGAAAATCCTTTTTGATGCGTAGGAAACCGTAAGACAGAGGTTCGAAGGGTTTCCCGCCGAGGCGAGCATCGGGCAAAATAAAACCGAGGGGGATGTACGTATTTCCTAGGCCTATCCCTCCTTCCCTCTCCCACACACGCCGGCCTCGGGCGACAGCAAACACCGTTATC
>NW_009224482.1:0-46124 GCF_000690835.1 Fulmarus glacialis | reverse complement strand
AACCCTATCCCAGCTGAAACCAGGACAAATGGTTACATTAGGGGACTAGAATTCAAAGCAATAGGATTCTAATACTATATCTTTCACTTTTTTTATAAAACACATGTAGGGACTAAATTTTTATCCTTGTATTTTCATGTTTGTAATATATTACTCAATCACTTGAGGTTTCAGTAGATAGAGCATTTCCAAAGCTATGCTTTAGTGTCAGAAAATGGGATAACAAAGCAGGGCAGAGGATGCTTTGTCATTCATCTTACTCTTCATCTAATGATGTGTTTCTGTTTAAATCTGACACGTTGTGGGGGTACAAGTATTTGTTCTAGTTCCCTTAAATCTGTCTCCCTTTTCTGCCTACCGTTTCCCTTTCCAGATTTTCTGTGTTGGTTTTCTCATCTTTCTGATTCCCCAAACTAGAATAGAAGTGTCTAGCTGTATCAGACTAATGGTCCATGTAAAGCAGGATTCTGTATCTGACACAGGCAATAGGAGATGCTGTTTAGGGAGAGAACATGAGCCTGTCCTCTTACCTTAGTCTGTTGCCTTTGTTGCTCCACCAGTATTTGGAATTACTGGATTAGAAATGTTAGAGGGTATGTTCCCATCTGTTCCTTTAGAATCTGCGTATGGTTCTATTGCCTGTGAGTTTCTGTAATCCTTTTTTTGAACCTGTTGATAATATTTCCTATGGCAAAAAATTCCAGAAGTTCAGTGCCCACTGTGTAAAGGAATACTTTCTTTCCTTTCTTTTAAACTGCTCTCTTAATTTCATAATGTGCCTTCTTATTCTAATATCACAGGGTTTGATTATTAACAGTTTTACATTCTGCTTACTTGATGCTTTCATTCCACAGACTTTATTTGTATACCTCCTCATATTAGGGACACTTTTGCTATAATTTTTGTGGCAGGTTTTTCCCATCCAAATTAGTTGCAGCGTTGCCTTTGCACAGTTCGTTACTTTTCATCTAAATTCTTTTTCAGCTAAGTATCTTCAGTGTCCTTCTAGCTGTCATTTCCCCATAATATCAAGTAAATCTGCTGAGGAGAAAATAAAGCCTGAGAAAAGGACTCCTCCGGTATAGACATTGGCTAGATTTTTATTTTCTCAAAACAAAGCTTCAGTATCTTTACTGTGCATTATTTGATACAACTGTATAGCGACTGAGAGAGAATAGCTATACTGCATTAGTTAGGCATGTGGTGACCCATGACTTACTTTTCTGTTAACTGTTCATTGTCCTTTCCTCCCATCATTAACCGTCTTTTTTCTGTTCTCTTCAGCTGTTGCATTCTATTTTTTGTGTCTTAAGCTTCTGAGGTCAGAGCTCCCCTGCCTGGGGTACAGGAAGGGAATGAGGGGTCCCAGGGGAGTGTCAGAGACCTGCAGTGTGGAAGTGAGGATAGACAAGGCATTGGGGTCAGATTGAGAGGCATTGTTTTTTTGGGTGGGTGGGTTGGTGTGTTCCCCTTCCCTTCTCCATTCCCAACAATGTCTTCTGAACTCAAGCAAATAATCTAAAAGCAAGGTCTAATCATGATATATTCAAGCTATATCCTTGCAGTGGAGATTATATGCAGTCCTGAAAGATAATCAATTGCTCCAGATATTTGATTGGTCTTTCAGCTTTTATAACATCGGTGCGGGTGGCAGCACTGATCTTTGAGAGGCATATTCTCACTGTACATGTTCTTCCCAAGTACGCTCCAGAATCTTTCAGTGTTAGCTTTTGTATGCAGGGCATTAAAGTATTTTTCACATATGTATTTTGATAAGTAATTGTACTTCACAAGGATTCTATTTCTTAAGGTCTTCAACTACAAAACTTTTCCAAACGTTGCTTAAACACTGCATACTTCAAAAGTGGCTAAGGGGCGAGCAGAAGCTCTTATTTCAGTATGCGTGGAACGGTCCAGTCCAGTGGAATGGTCTTCTATTGGAAGATGCCAATGTGTTTAAAACAACAAACAAGCAAACAAAACCCAAAAAACCCCAACCAAAACAAAACACCACGTTTCACAGAATACAAAAAACACTTAAAGATTCAAATATTCTGTTTCAGCCCTTTACAAATGGAATTTTTCCTATCTTCTCTCTTGAAACATATTTTGTTTCATATGTAATAAAACCAGAAATAAAATGAGGAGGAAATGTTTTGACTTATGTTGAAAGAAAGTATGTCAAAGATTTTGCTGCTTGAGAGTTTTTGCAATCCTGACACTTGATCCAAAATGTGAAAATGAAAAACCCTAAAAGAACTCTGCTGTTGTATTAAATTGTGCTTATGAGGAAAATCTAAGTCATAAAGAAGTCTTTTGGAAATGTTAAAAACACCACGTGCTAATTTTATGTCTTTTTGCTCTCTCATTGTTTAATGATAAAATCAGTTATTTTATAACTAGCTGGAAAAACACAAAAATCTAGGCCTCCTGAACTTATTTAACCAGCATTTAAAACTGAATGACATAAATTTCACAATGTCATGTGTATAAAAGCTCCAGGTAATTGTAAAACAGAAAAGGAGGAAAGACAGTTGGTTTTTGTGCCGTGCCATGTTCAGCTGGCAATTCTTGCTGGACTGTTGTGCTGAAAAAAGGAGATGGTTCAGGGGATTACTAGTTACGTAGCTTACAGTACAGGGATTTTTTTTGTGGAAGAAGAAATGGGGAGAAAAAATGAACGCTTTTGTAAACTTGTAGATAAAACTTTCGCATTACTTGCTTTACAGGGGAGCAAAGTCCTAATGTCTCTCTAATGCAGAGGATGTCAGACATGCTGTCGAGATGGTTTGAAGAAGCTAGTGAAGTTGCACAAAGCAATCGAGGACGAGGAAGATCACGGTCCAGAGGTGATTTCCTTCTTTTCAGTAATAATAATTACAACAGAAAGTATGTTTATACTGGATGTACAGGCCTTGAATATCAGCCTTTCTGAGGTGTAAACTAAAAAATTTTTAGTGCACTCTGAAGAACTGAGCACACTTGTTTGCCATATGAATGGTAATGCAAAGGGATCTTTAGAGACAGAGTAAGTTTACCTTTGGGCTCTTGTTTTTCTTGCCTTTTTTTTTTTTTATTTTTAATCGAAGGTGGGACTAGTCGGGCAGATGCTCCTGCTACTAATAACATGCCACCTAGTACAGAATCAGAAACTGCAATGGAAGTAGATGGTTCTGAACAACTTCCATCATCTTCCTCTTCTACAATGTCAGCCCAAGCTCCTTCAACATCATCTTCAACAGAAAGTCCTCCTTCAACTTCATTATTGTCCTCTCCTGATAACGAACAAAGGCCTTCTTTAGGGGCCTCAGCTCAACCTGTGCTCCATCAGTCTGGTGAGAAGAAATCCATCTTGTCATTGTTTATGAAAAATGCTTTCAATAAGAAACAATTTTATTTTAGGATATTTTGGGTAATTGATCTCAATCTTTCTCTCTTTTCTTTCTTGCACATCCTTAATGAGACTAGGTATTTTATAGTTACCGAGTGACTGCAGTTGTGCTTTAAAGAAAGAGTAAAACCATCAACTGTATACATTTGTCTGAAGAAGGAATCTCAAAGAGGATAACCAGTATTGTCTCTTGAAGTAGAAATAAAAAAATACTGCTTGTTTTTTCTAAACATATTGTTCTCTTCATGGAGTATAAGTAACATCATGCCTTCTTCAACTGTGATTTGGCTGTAGCAGCATCAGTGCAATGAATAGCAGAACCCATGCCTGTTATAATCAGAGGAAGTAGAGAATGTCTCCTTCAGTAGAATCTACATCCTCAACATTTCAGAGTCAGCAATGTTGTTTTTTTGCTTCTCAAAACTATCTGGATAGACAGGGCTCACCTTGCATGATATTCCATTATTGGTAAATAAATTATACTATATATTGATCTTTTAAGTTTATATGTCTTGAAGAAACTCGTCTGTATTTAATACAGACTTACATTCTTATTGTGGGAAAAAGAAGAAAGTGTATTCCACTGTCAATGTCAGAAACATATTTGGGTAGTAAAAGAGCACCTTATGCTTTGACTTGTGCTTTTCCATCTCTATGCAGGAAAAGATGCCACAGCCTTTAGAGTTAAATATTTGCACAAGAGTTTATTTTTACTTTTTTAAGTCAGTTTCTAGGCCTCACAGTTGTGGTGGAAAGGCTGACGTGATCCAAAACACCTATAGGTTCAGGCTTGATTATTTTAAAATCCCGTGTTTTTTGTATAAATTCACCTTTTATCTTGTACCAATTCTGTTGTAAAAAATCGAGGTCTTTGTCATTGGAAAAGATGACTGATAGCATATTCAGGCCCTAAATTGAATGTTCTGGACTAAAGGAGAGATGGGGATTTCCCAGGGAAAATTGTGCCATTCAGCGTACTCTGGCTGCTGCAGCCAAAATCCTTGGGACAGGTGAGAAATGTTTAGGTGTCTGGTATCTGAAAGACAGGGAAGCTAAAGACATAAGTTGAGATTCATTAAATGTATCATTCTTGCCCTTTCAAACCTTGCAACTAGTCTGATGCTTATTTAGAGGAAATAAACAGTGAGCAGAAGTATGACAATACACACCGCCTGGATACTATTTCTAAAATAAGTGAATGCTAGAAAATGTATTTAGTAGCAGAGGCTTTTAGTCACCTATGGTTTTTTTTATTAGAATTGGTGTCAACTTGCTGCAATCTCAAGTTTTTCACAATACACACAAAAAATTGATTAAGGGGTCTACTCTAATTCCGTGTAACCCAATTTAGCTGCCACTATCTTTGGTAGAGAACGATAGCCATCAAAGAACACACATACCATTACCAAGGAATTATTTTTATCTATTTATTTTTTAAAGTATATGGTATATTCTGGAGCTTGCACTGGCCAGGGGAGTACGTCCCATATTAAAAATAATTGCTTCAAGCTGTGTCATTGAAACTTTGTGGGTTGCATAATGATAATGCACTAGAGAGCATTTCTGGAATTATGATGCACTTTCTATCCTGCATTTTAAAGAATGCATGCTGACTATAAAAAGTGTTTTCCTCTTTTTCTCTGAATGTCTGAATTTCTAAGTAAAAGTTTACTCTGCTAGCATGAAGCTGAAATTGTTATTTTCTTAATCCAGCTCTTCTCTAAGAGCATTTCCTCTTTCCCAGTGTTTTTTCAGACTTAAGACTCTCCATATATTCAGTTTGGAAAGGGGTAGTGGTGGTTGTTTTTTTGGCAGGCAGTGGATACTTTCTAATTTACTGTATAACGTTTAATAGGTTCTTTGACTATACCTAAACAGGGTGTCAGATTGGCTGCTGATTCTTCAAAAAAAAAAGTCACCATCACTTCCTCCCCCAACTCCAAACCCACAGAAACAAGCAAACAAACAAAACTTTATCTGATATTCTTTATTGCTGTATGCAGATTTTAGTGTTAGGACCAGGTATCATCTTTAAATTGTGTACAGGACTCCTGCAGGAGTAAACTTAATAGTATTGTATGTTTGCACACCTAGTAAGCATCTTGTCTAGTTTGCACCGCTTTTAAAACACTTAAATTACTGTAAAACAAGTCTTTGGGTAACACGGGCGAGTTCTGGGAGAGGGGAAGCTCTTGGGCAGAGGGAGCAGGTCATGGCAGAGCAGTAGCAGTGGGTTTATGAATGGGTAGGCTTGAATGTGAATTTCTGTTTTGCAATGCTTGTATACTTACGTAACCCATGAGAGGGCTCAGTTATGAGATTTTATTTACTCACAGTCTCTAGTCTATAAATGCGAAAACACTGCACTCTGCATCAAGAACAGGATTCCCTAAGTTTGTTTAGCTGCATTTAGAGGTGAATAAAACTTGCTGCTTTTTGGGGTGACAGGATAGGGAAAGTGATAATAGGAATAGTAGTTTAAATACAGCGGGGTTGAGTAGGAAGACCAGGTAGAGGTGTGTTGTAAAAGATGGCTGACTGGGGAAGCATTTTGGAAAAAGGAAGAAGGAAAGCTAGAGGCTTTCAGCCATCATTTTGCGTAAAGTGGTGGCAGATATAAGTTTGAATATTGTAGCAAAGAGTTAGCAAATGAAGAATACGTTTTCGGGTAATGATTTACTTAGCATGAATTCATGCTCCAATTCTACAGAACGGAACAGGCTTATAAACAACTTTTCATAAATCATTTCTACAGATTTCTGTACTGAACACAAGCGCTGGTGGTAATCCTGTCTTTGAAATAGCGATACCTTTGCATGTGTATTATAATTCACATATATTTTTGGTATGGTGTTCCAGAAAATATGCTATGTGGTAAGCATTTGAGCTTCTACATCTGAATTACTTACTTCATCTCTTAATGTTTTAAAAAAGTACACGTTCAAAATAGAGTCAGTACAAAAACTGGGTCAGTGCTGGAACTTGTTTGGATAAGTCTCTTTATCAGAATATATATTCTAGAATAATACAGTTGGAACATTTGAGTAAGTTGCAAATAATCAACAAGATCAGTGCAAAATCTCAGTAGCCTGTTCTTGTCAGTACGTTTGAATAATTTTTTTTTTTTTTTAATAATGAGACAGAAAAATTGCTGGAGATTTTCATGCTTGTCACTAAGGAAAAAAAAAACAAAAAAACAAATTTATTTTCTTGCCCTCCTTGTCCCAGTCAGTGGAAACCATTAATTCATTTTTTACATTAGTTTTAAGATGCCGTATTTTTAAACCATGAATAAACATCAGATAGAACAAACTGTAAAATATAATAATGCTTTTTTCCCCCTAAATAATATTCCACGTATACATTGGTACCGTTGGGAGGGAGGGGTAGGGGACAATTGACTAATTAGGGCAAAGCTTAATCTTAATATGTGTTCTGATATAAGGTAACTTTGCTTTTAAATTTTGAATGGGAAAGTGGCAATAGCTGTTGTTTTGTGGGTTTTTTTTTCCCATTTCTATTTCCTCACTCCATTTGCTGGCAAAATAAACATTTGCTTAGAGATTCTGAAATGTGTTAAAATGTGTTGTCATTGAACATATTCAGGATAGGAGTTATCTCTTTACATTTTGAATTGTAATTCTTGTTACATCTTAAATTGTAACAGTCTCTGGACTGAGTGGAACTGAATCAGCAGCAAGTACTGAAAACTGCAATTTTAGACATCATTGAAATTTCCTTGAAAGCATTTCCTAGATTGTTTGGAGTTCTAATTTCCATAAATGTCCATGGCACATGAAAACTATTCATGGCAAATCTCTTTGATGCCATATTCCTTTTAGGAAGTATATCTTTTTCCTTCTTGTTATACCTCATCAACCATAAACTGCCAGGATGTATTTCCCAGAAGTGGTATTAGACTGAGGACATTAGAGCTCATGACTATTCAGTATTAACTGGTGCCTGCCTCTAATTTTTGAATGATTGGATTGTGTCTTTGGGTTTGTTTCTTTTTGTGAAAGAAAATTTAAAATTTGCTTGCTTCACTGAGTGAATAAGAGTTACAGAATATTTGTAAAGCTTTTGCTTGGATGAAAGGTTGTATGCCAATGTAATGCTCTCCAGTATTTTAACATTTCATAGTACTGATTTTTTTTTTCTTTGCAGATTTCCTCACATCTACAAAATACTCCAGAGTCCCCTTGATATAAATCCTTTCAGGATAGGTCTAGGCTAGCAGTTTATAGCAGAACTAGCAAGAGCATTTGATGTGAATATTTGAGTCTGCATTAGCTTCTGTGCCTTACTGTATCATAGAGGAGAGTAGTTCAGGAGTGGTTCAGGTCAGTGTTGTGTTTCAGCTATTGCCAATAAAGATACAATCTGTGTTATAGAAAGAGAAGTGCTTGCTATACAGTATTTGTGTAAGTGGAGGAAATCTGCAAAGAGCATGGGAAGAATAAAAAATTACTTGGACACCTAGTTTTATAGCAGTTTGCAAAAAATACTGTTAATCAGATAGTGGACTGGTACATGCCAAATCGGTATAACTGACAAATGAATAAAGACAAAAATATGAAAACAGTGAAGTCTCTAAAGATGGAACTGAAAGAATAGTCTGTTAACAGAATGATATTAAGAATTGTTTATGATCCAATAAATTAATTCCTCTGTAGGGCAACTTAACAATGTTTTCAAACTTTGAATCCTCACCCCACTGGGAATGTCTGAGATAAAAAATGAGTTCATAGTAAGGTGTATTTTTTGGTTAGATGCTGTTCTGCCACCTATTTCCATAGTCCCAGTTTACTTTTTTCACAGGTTTGTTTTGATCAAAATTGTACTTTTTTTTTTTTTTTCCACATGAGGAAGCTACCACATTCATTTTGAAAACTTACCTGTAGACCACAGTTGCATAATTTTACACCACGAATATTCTCATTTGTTATGTGTGTTAGGAACATGAAAATGAATACTTCTGTTGTTTGCTTTGTTTTGAATCAGTCAGGATCTATCTATTTTCGTTAAATAATTCTTTGTTAAATGGTTTAAGTGTTGGAGATGGGGAGGGGGGTGTATTGTATGACATGAGTCCTGAAATTTTCAGTCCTATGATTCACGCATTTAGGAAGAGAAAAACAATTTCAGTATTTTATTAACAATTTCAATATTTTATTTTATAATTTCTGGATGTTAGTAAATGATTTACATCATTTTTTTCACGGTAATTACACTTAGTATCTGTTGCTTCTCTCTTTGGTCAGTCCCCCCACCCCTCCTCCCTGTTCAGTATATTGTATGTTCAATGCTTCTTTCTTTTACATACTTTTTTTTTTTTCCCCCCCTCCCCTCCCTGTTTGTCAGAGTTAATGGGACCTGAGTTAGCTATAATCCGTAGGGGTCTACAGCGACTGAGGCTTAAGAAGGCAGAACAACAGAGACAGCGAGAGCTAGCTGAGGGTTCAGCGCCACAGTCGTCCTCCTCTGATCAGTCCTCCTCTAAGGGCTCCTCACAGGACCCTCAAACATCAGGTTGTCATTTGTCAAGGTTTCTTAAGCAGCTAACGTAGTTATAGTTTGTGCTGCTGTTGTTTGCTGAGATGCTTCTTTTCCAGAACAGAACAGGTAACGCATTTGCTGCTTGTCTTACCTTGCATGTGGTGGTGTTTATCATCACATAGTTATGGACAGAGTAATATTGACAGTTTTCATTTATCTAACATGGTTGGATTATATAGCTAAATAATACTATATGGAGAAAGTTTCCTAGGTGCATGGTATCAGGTATGTGCAATATTTGTTAGAGCAGTCGAGCAAGAAATTGCTGTATCCTGAATAGACTAAGGTACTTACACCCTTGAAACTGCATTTTGGTGTTAATTGTATCCGATAGCAACATTTAAGACTTAGCTTTGGTTTAGTATATATTCTAAATCAGGGTAACAATTCAGTAAAGCAGAATTTTGGCACTCTTAAATGCTATGGTTTTACGGTAAGTATAGTGAAAATACTTGTAACAAGCCAAAATCCCCAAATATGCTCTCCTTTTTTGAACAGCATGACTTTTCATTTCAGCATCCTCTTTCTCTTGTCTTACTGAGATTAAAAATTATTACAAGAAAGCAATGTTCCTTCTATGGATAAATTCTGTGATAGTTGAGGTGTGGCTAAATTACTTACAAGGATTGTGTCATTCATTCACAGTTTGACTTGCTATGGTTCAATCTATTTGTTTATCTGGAGCCTTACAGAACGATTTGATATAAGAGTGGCTAGTGCGCTAGTTACAATATGTAGTTACTGAATTTTGAATAACTTCCTACTCTAGAAAATTCTACAGTGAGTTTTCAGAATGTTTGGAAACCAGTAAATCCTGGAGGGCTGTGTGCTTATCCTAAGGATGGTGGCCGTAAGTGCCTGATACCTGCAGGAGGAGAACGAGAAAAACAATGGTAGCAGTGTTCTTGTAGGTGGCTGCATTTTCCTGCCAGGAAAAAAAAAACCCTACCAAAAAGCTACCAATTTTTTTTCAGCTAAGTGAACATCAGGATTTATTAACTCAAAGATATGTATTGACAGAGGCAGAACCGTAGCTAACACTTGCAGTCAATAGATCTTGATCTTCCATTTTCCTTTCGGAATGACTTAAAATAAATTTTTTTACTAAGTTGTTTCCCATTGAATTGAAGTTGGAAAAAAAGTTTGATTACAACCATATCTGTAGAATTTTCACCTGGAGGCGTATCTGTGAATATTTTACTACCTCTGAAGTATGTGTTGATCTGGGTTTCACTTGATACTGTCTCGCCCATCTCTTAGTGGCCCTTCAAGGATGCAGTGTAATTCTTTACTCCCAGTTGCTTGTGGGTCAACATACTGTAGGATCCATACTGACAAAAATTTGAAGATTTAAGCTCAGTAATTGCTTTAACTGGGAGTCAGACATGTATTGTAGTTAGTTTGGATCCCCCATCACTGCCTTTTAGAGTTTTGAGTTCCCGCATGCTTCAAATTTTAAGGGAACTAATGGGAAGGTCCAATCGTTTTGTCTGGGATCACCAAGGAACCACAGAACATACATAGCCTTGGAGGAAACTAGTATTCAAATATTTACCTCATTCTTTGTGTGATGACAATGAATTTGCAAATTTAACCATTTTACTTATTAAGTAATTGCTTTGAAAGATAGATTCACTTAGCACTATGGAAACATTTATTTCTGGGGAGATGAAGGGGGAGCAGTTTTGCTATCTGACCTCCAACTCATTGTATCAACCCATATATACAAAAGGATGTATATCTTTTTGCTGTTTGGTCTGATTGGTGGAATTTGTTACCTTCAGCATTATAGACAGTGGAACATTTAAAATGAGGAATTCAAATTTAAATATTTAATGTGTTCAGTCAATTATTCCTCAAGAAATTTGATAAAAAATTACATTACCTTTTCCTTTCTACTTGTATGTGTAAACACAATAAATTCCTGTTGTGCTTCATGAGCTTCTTTCATTGTATTCCTCCTTCCCCTATTATGGGAGGGAACAAATGAAACTTGTTTCTTTTGATTGGGGAATCAAGATCATCTTTGCATTGTCTATTTACTTTTTACGATTTCTGCACTCTGGACATGGAAATATTCTCTGTATTTGCTCATTTCTTTTTATGCAAGTTACTTTGTTTTCTGACCTCCCAAGACTTATTTTTGGAAGATGTGTATCTGCAATCTATTCCTTTGGAAAATTACAGCTGCAGATTTTTGGTTTCTTGCTTCTCCAAAGACACAATTGTTTTCCAACGCTGTGGTAAGTTGACATTTCAGAAATGTGGTAGGAGAAGTAGTAGTTCGTAGTTTTGGGGGTTTTTTTAATAATAAACAGGGACAATCTCTATCTTTTTTTTTTTTCTGCAAGGTTGTCTTTGATGCTCTGTCTTGAGGCAGATGTTCAGTTTTTGGGCACATACTAGTTGTAAATTTTGAAACAAAAAATTATACCGTAAAATGTGTCTGCCACTATGTGAAATGGCGTCATAGCCTCTGGCCCAGGGCTGCAAGTTCTCAATCCCTACTCTGGCAAAACTTGTATAATTTACACTTGCAATTTTTTGGGGTATTCAGTGTGAGACGAAGGCCATTTCTTCTGACCTGTGTTTCATTCTTAATCCTTATCTTTGCAATCACAGAAGTTCAATTACAGCTGTAGACACAGGCTGGAGAAAAAATACTCCAGCCATGTAAGAAATTACTGGTAGAAAATGTCAAGAGCTGAAGCTTTTACAGGTTTAATAGAAAATTAGACTGTATGGTAGTTATTCTGTCTCCTAGTCTAAAGACTTGTAATAGTTACATGAGGATTTGCAAGCAGTATCTGTAATAGTTAACCTTCACTGTTTAGAAAAACATGGTCAAAAGTTTATGTTGTGGTTGAATGTGAAAGTGAGTTAACTGAGTAATGATTCATAGTGGGCTGATTTGACATTGAGGAAAAAGATACTTCATCCTCAGATGGCAAAAAGACTTTGTTTTAGTGGATACCTCTCGTAAGTGTTGTGTAAATTTGGCAGAGTTTTAGAAGCAGTATATGCTGTGTGTATCAGGTCTATTCTGTCTGCAAGCCTTTGCTTAGGTATTGAACAGATTCAGATTTTTTTGATATCTGCTTTATTTAATCAGGGAACTATGGTAAGGGTTTGGGTTTTTTTTTTTATTATATACTTTCTCTAACAAAGCCTAGTTTTGACTTACTTACATTTTTGTGGCATTTCATAACATTTAGATCCTGTGCAGTATTTAAACAGCAGCATATGTGTGCTATCTGCAAACTACAAAGAAAATAAACCTTTTTAACCTGTTGTTATTGCTGCTCTGCCCAATGCTGATATGCTGTGTATGCATTGCCATTGCATACATCACTTCTCTTTTTGAGAACTTTAAGTGAATCGAATGCAATTTGAGAAGTTACAGAAACATGAACCAGCTGATCTTGAAGCGAAAAAGAAAAAATAAATCAGTGTTGTTATCGGTGCATCAGGGGTTCCTGTAGCGGTCAGTGTGCATAATCTTACCCACGAAAATATGAAGTAATGTGAACCTTTCTTTTTTGAGGAAAAATGAATTTGATTTAGACTGCATTTATTGTGGAATAAAGATATATACATGTGCATGCTGACATATTGCAGAACCTGTGACGCACATTGACTTTACTCTTTCTTTTTTGAACTTTTTTCAAAAGTCTATATGGTCAGTGTCTTTAAAGCAGAACAAATTGGACCTTCATTTCTGTGTTAAAGCTTTCTGCGAAGAACAGGGGATGACTGCAGTTTTTATTACTGGATTCTTTGCATTCTTTGTAAACACCTAGATGTAGAAATGCGTCCATTTCAAGTTCAAAATATGTAACTGAGAGCTTATTCACTGTGCAAAGCAATTATTCCTAGTTATTAATACAAGTATTTAATTTCTTAGATTAAGGTCCACTATATGTACCATGTTTAGGACTTTAAAACAGGTCTCACTGCTTTAGGCCTGACTCTCACACTGGAGCTGGGGTTATAGTGATATAAGGAGGAATTTTTTTTAACCAAAACAATACAGGTGGCATGCTAATATTTTGATGAAGTCAGGTGCTGATTGCCCAAACTATAGGAAGATCCTTCAGCATATAACTGACTTTAAAATTATCTTCTATTTTCTGTTTGAGGTTCCCCAAATTTATGAATCTCCAGTTCCCTCTTTAAGTGGTGGTCCAGTTTAGAATGTACTGGTGACATTACAACCAGTGGTGAACTGCATTGGGATGTAGACCCAGCCTGTGAAGGCTCAGGTAAGAGTTTGGATTTTTGTTTGTTTTTTTAACTATATGGCACAGTTTTGGTAATACTTTTTTTCAAAAGCTTTATCAGAAATGATGAAAGTACTTTTTCAGAATTTTTACAAAACAAAGCCATATATTAAAAAAAGAGGCATTTACCTGAACTTCTCTAGGCTGGTTTTGTGGTCATCTTTATTTCCCTGCCTGAGGTGTGGGGTTCCGGACTGCAGTGCCACTTCAAGGGGTGCTGGTGATCTGTAGCTTCACAGGACTTGAAAAAGGGGAAAAAAAGAGAGTTTAAAATTGCTACGAACTGAGCTCTTTTCTTAACCATGAAAATTGGAATATTTAGGATGCTTCCTATATGTTGTTTAAAAATTCTCATATTACAAGTGAAATGCATTCACAAAGTTGTAAGAAGACATCAAAATAATAGTGAAATGTAGGAGGCTTAAGCCTACGTTGGCATGGACTACTACCTAGAAAATTTTTCATTTTCACTTACTGTGATTGAATGATGCACATGGTAAAACATACCTACTTTTTACTTACTGTTGTATAATGTGAGGTCTTAATAAAATTTAGAAGTGCTGATAAGGGTAGTAAATGTCATTTCTTATGTTTACAATTAGAACATGTTAGTTCAGTCATATTTCTTCTGTTCAGCTTGGTCTGAATTAAAAAGCTGATGAGATTAGCTTTTCTAGCCAAGTAAAATGTTTGGCAGCATGATATGCCTTTTAAAAAAGGACATATAAGCTTATAGAAAGAAGCACTGTCTTCTGTCATTAGGCTTCTCAGCTTGCTGTCCAAGACCTCCCCTTCCTTTAGCACTTTTGATACAAGTTAATCCCAATCACGGGCTTCATAACTGTGAGTCAGTGATCAAAGCCAGCCTGCCCTTGAGAGAGGCGTACCAATTCCTGTGCTGAGTCAGCTGGAATACAAGTAGATCATCTTATGACACCAGCTTTTTGCTCTGATTTACATTCTAAAAAGTGGATGACTACTCCATTGAAAACAACTCCGCTGTAAATTCTTCTCTTCTAAATTAGAAATTATATGTAAAGCACACTTCAGTTTTGGAAAGTGAAATATATTAATGTTAGAAGTCTCATACTTAAGAGCTACGTCCCATCTAAATCTAGATGACAAATTCTGTGGTGTGGCTTAGGTGTGTTTGGCTCAAGGCACGGGCACAGCTGAACAAAGGTGAAGACAAAACAGGATCAGTTTTATGTTTCCCAGTTACGGAAATAAAATGTATAAGCCCAGTTACCAAAACAAGCCAGCTCCAAAACACACTGAGCTTGCCTCAGACTCTCTTGGTCTCTGTTCTTCACTCCTTCTCCCCTCCCCTACACTAGGTATCAGTGTAACGAAGGAACAGACTGATTCTTGCACCAACAGCTGGGAATGAACCTCATTTGAGGATATATATTTAAATCAGCTTTGTCAATTTAGCAGGTTTATGGCTGTACTACAAAATAGGTCATGCTGGTGATTTTGGCCCAAACCTGGAAGTGAGCTTCCTATAGGAGAGAGTGTATTATTTCATTGCTTTCCTTGTGTAGGATTTAAATTTATGTTAAAATTCCTTTAGCGTGCTGTGATGTTGGCAGACTATGACTCAGTTTATAATACAGGATATTAAATCCTTTTAGCTTAGCATGAATTTGTTTATAACAGAGATTAACAAATGGAACCAAGATATGGTAGCCTAGCCAATATCTTTGAAACACTGCACTAATTTATGTACATCAGCTCATCTTAAGATAATACAGAAGTAAGATCTGGTCTACAGAGGTGACGACGAAAATAGACTCACAGAAGATACTGAATGATGCATGTGTCATTTGTCTGCACAATGAACGCAGTGCTGATGGTAGTTATTAACGGGTAGTGTCCAGTGGAAAAAAATGCACTTAACTGCTGGGGTTTTTGTTTTGGTTTGTTTTGGTTTTTTGCTGTGATTACATGAGGATTTTTATAAGACTGTCTGGTGTGGTACTGTGATAAACTTGCGAAGACGTGTTCTCAGTCATCAGATGCCACAGAGGTATAGCATCTAGGAATGCAGAACTATCGAACTGTCCTATGAGCGGGATGTATTTTCGTGCTTTAATGTTTTAAAAACAGTCTATACGCTGTTATATCTGTAAACAGTGTCATCTTTAACATTTTATGCTCATAGGTATAAATATTAAAGATACTGGTATGCCATTGAATATTTTATGTTGAAGTATAAATATTCTGAAATTTACATTTAGCACATGGTTTGAAATACTAGTGTCATTTGGTAGTTGGAGCAAAGGCTTTAGGAGTCATGACTCTTCAGTGTTTTTTCCAGACGTGATAGAAATTTGAAGAACATAGTAAAATCTTTGGTCATGGACAGGCATTTTTAATATTGACATGTCAGCAAGCTTCAGGCTGTTCAATGACTACCTAAAGAAATACATAATGATTTGAAACAAGTGGCTTTGCTTCTGTCATGCCTAGAAAATGCAATATGGCTGGCTGCTCATAAAACAAACCCAAAGCTTCCTTATGTTGCTGCTTTTTATTTTTTTTATTTTAAACTAACATATGATCGTGACATTGCTGTGCAGTTCTCTGCTGCTTATGTTTTAAGTTGAAATCTCGTTTTTGTTTCAGATTCTCCTTCTTCTGTGGTTAACAAACAGCTTGGATCCATGTCACTTGATGAGCAACAGGGTGCGTGTGACAGGAAATGCGCTATACCCAGCCATAGTTGATTGCAATGCTTCCTTTTAAAATTGCCTTTCATGATGATAAACAGTCTAAAAATGCTGTTCATCTACATAAAGTAGAATTCTGTAAGCAGATCTGCTGGAAACTCATTGACTATTTAATTCTCAATACGAGTAACAGAGTAAGGTTAATTGTTGTCTTCAAAAGCCATCCTATGCTCAATTCTTAACGTGTTCAATGTAGGTACAGTAAACATCTTATGTACTCTACAGACATTTAGAATATTTTTTTAAATGCAAAGTAAAATTAATTCTTTAAACAGTCTTTTTCTGAATGGTTCTTCTTGGATCAAAGTGCAAATATCAAGATTGAAGTGACTTTTAATCATATAATGCCAAATTAATTTATCTTATGCAAGGGAGATGTGCAGCTTTGTTATACTTGCACAGTTTGAGTAACTCAAGAGCTCCTATTGCACTTATGTGCATCTTACCTCTGTAACTCCTTGTCCTACACCCCTTCTGCTAAACAAGTACTAGTGTTTCTCTATAGATGCCCTATGGGCTGGTGGTAGAAAAAACACTTGTGAGCTTTCTTTATGCCCATTATTCATCAGTCTTCAAATTGTGAGCAGTGAAGTGGGCCATAGGTACGCTATTCCAGCTGAACCAATGTTATCTGTAGTGAATATTTATGCCTGAATAATTAATGAGTGATAGATGGTAATTTAAAAATAGATTTCCATACACTCTGCATTATGCTTACTTCCGTATCAAAGCCTCTGTAGAGATTTCATAGCTCAAATCCCACAAAAGAGCTGGGTGTTTCATCTTGTTTCACACTCTAAGATAGAATGTGTTTTGAAATCCCATTTCTGAAAAACAGTCTGTTTGGCAACTGTTGAGATTATGGTTTATTTTAGGATGCCAAAACACTGGGAAAAAATCAAGCTGTGTCTTATATTGACAAAATATATTCATTTCGTGGAATTACATTTTGTGATGAAATAGCCTTAAACCTCAATGTGTAAATTTGCTAATTATTCATGGTTCAGTAGTCTACATCATTCCGATAGTCAGGTTTAGCTGGAAAACTTGCTTATGATTAGTGGCCAAGTTATGCTGTCTGTTATGAACTCAGAATAAAGCATTATTTGATAAGAGTAGAATAAACTAGAATTAACATAGAAAGTCTATATGTTTACTGAAGTTCTTACAACTGCAAAATTTTTGGAAAACTGATAAATTGTTCCATGAAGTTGTGAATTAAGCCCATCTGACAACAAAGATAAAACGAGAAGTTTTGGTCCCAGAAATCAGTTCCCAAATCTGCATCAGATTCCTCTTCAAGCAGGATCAGTTGCCTTAAAGACTAGTTTGTGTAGTAGTATTGTTAATTGCATAGTTGTAATAGACCCATAGTTGCCATAGACTCTTGGGAGTTTTTTCTAATAATTTTTTCCTTTCTTAAGAAATTACTTGAACTAATGTGAAGAGGTTTTCTCTCATAAAAGCACCTCAGGTTTTTTAATATGCAAAAAAGCCCCAAATAAATTTGTTTATCCAAACTTTATTGGTAGACCAGTTCTCTGATTGTTTTAAGGCAATGTTGTTCTGTTGTGATGGTAAGGATCGCCTGAAGAGACACAGAATGTTACTTCTAGTTTGGAAAACTTGGAATTTTGAAAAGGAGGTAATTTATTAGGAAATCTGTTGTTCAGATGATAACCAGAAAGAATAATTTGCTGAGATGCAGTTGGATTTTTGAAGTTAAACTGCATTAGTTTCACTTCATATTTGAACAGACATCTCACAAAAGTATAAGTAGCTAATGAAGGAGGTCATATCAGTTCTTTTTATATAGAAATGTTTTCTCTTTCTTATTCCTATTTTTTCTTCATTTGGTACTGAATCAGCTGTCTTCTGTTGGACCAGTCTCTTCTGTTGGCATTTATGTTTTAAGACCGTTTTGGGTTTAAAGATCTTTTGATACTTACTACAAACACATAAATTTATAATGCCATTATTCTGATGGTCCAGCAGAAGCTATACATCATTCCCGTCTGTACAAAATGGTTTCAAATGGATTACAGTGTTCTACAGTGGATTTTTTTGGTTTTGTTTTGCTTGTTTGTTTGTTTTTACTGTGATTGTAATAATGGAGGGTGGCTGTTAGATTTGTTGTAGTGTAAAGGCAATGTTACGACTGTAAGGTACTGCCTGAATTGGTATGATTAAAGAGGGAACCTGAAGCCACAGAACTAGCTCGGTAACTTTGAAGTGTAAATGTGTATATGCATCCCATACCATCTTAATGCTGCTGCCGACAGAGAGAGAGGCCATACTGATTACTGCTATTTCTAGATATTTGCAAGTTGGTGTGAGGGTTTAGTAATCCCTTATGGTGATGTCCATACCAGATTGTTCAGTGCCACATTATAGATACTTGAGCTGGTCCGGAACAAGCTGGTATGTCAGCTGTGGCAGAGTTAGTTCCTCATAAACAGTACTGTAAGTCCTTGAAACTATATTGGCACGTGTTGTGTCCCAGCTAATTAGCTCTGTCTCCCAGTCAGACGAACTGGTTGAGCGTTGGTATGCATATAGAGCTCTCCAGATCTATAGTGAGCTCTGCAGGTGCAAGCTCAAGAATTTCAGACCTGTGCTTCATTGTAAGGCACAGTGTGGTCTGTACTGCCTCCTTCGGTAAAATGCAGTACTGTACCTAATTAGTATAGGAATCATCTAGGCAAAGAGATTGTATGCCTTGGGCTATCGATTAGGCTGGTCCAAAGAATTATTTGATTTTCAGTCTTCCCATAGACGTCATTGTGCCTTATACTGACTGGTATCAGTGTAACATTGTTCAGTCAGTATTCCTCACTAGATAAAGGAATGTCCACCCTTCCCTCTGAGTTCAGCTGCTTCTGATGAATTTTCATGTGTTAAGCCTTCCTGTTGAATTCCTATTTTCTGAAGTACACCATTTATTTTCTCCTCTTTGGATCAATTTTTCTCCCTTCAGAAGTAACTCTCTGGTTTTTGCCCAGAATATAAACCTATCTTCAGAATGTACAAAGCTGATTTTCTTATGAGGAGACCATGATTAGTGCTGGATAGGAATTATTTTGGAAATTTTTCATGAAAAGTCATCTATCCTCTTCTCATGGGGTTGCCAATAGACTAGTGAATAGGACAGCATTTGAGTTGTGGGAAACTAGCTTGAAGTTCCTTACAATGTTAGTTTAATTAGGTAATGCAATCTGTAAACCTGTCTTTATGTGCTTACCGCTTCATAGTTAAGAGCCCCAAGCTTTGTGAAGTTATACTTGCACAGGTTCTTTTTCTAAGGGAAAAAGTGTATGAGGGGTATTGCTTTCAGTTGTGGGGGTTGTTTTTTTTAAAAATAAGGTTATGAATGAAATTTTGTCTTCAGTTTTAAGGGCGGTAGTTAAAAGTACCTTTCTCCTGTAGGCACCTGGAGAATGGACCATTTCATGGGAGTTTCTGTTCTAGGACAGGGTTGCTTATGAAATAAGACTGCAAGTTGTTGATAGTATCTTTAAAATATAATGTGTTTGGCTATAAAATCTAAGTAGAGTTTCAGGGTATTCTTGAGGAATTTGGAATAGAGTTTAGTAAGGTGTTGACAAACTACAACTTTCTCTTGGAGCAATTATTATCCTACCAGAGCTTGCAGTCAGATAATAGTTTTGGCAATAGCACTCCCCTAAGTCACAGAAGCCGTACAACTTTTCCTCTTCTTCCTTTCATTTTTTATCAATGTGAAGTAGGTCTGGCCTGATGGGATGAACCTAGTAGTGAAAGAGAACAGCGCTTCATTCTGATCTAGTCAGTCTTTGGCAACCACATTGTTCTTGAAAACAAAGAGTTCATGACTTCTGGATTTTGTGTGGCTTCTCTAAAAGAATGTTCATTTATGTACTAGGCAAAGCTTATTAGCTTTCTTCACTGAGGCTCCCATTCAGCTTTCATTAGCAGTTTAAGTTTAATATAAAATAGTGAACTACACAACTAATTCTGTGCAGTTTATTATCAGATTCTTGTCTCATCTGTCTTTTAGAAAGTTTCTTGTTCTTATTAGTGTCGATTTTATGCCCTAAAGCTAGTTTAAAAAAGAAACTGACCCGATCCAAATTGTAGCTCATGTTATTGTAGATTTAAGAAAAAGCTATTACACAATATGGTTTAACAGCTATCTATCTCCAGAAATTTGTAAAAATAATTTCTCAGTCAGTGCCCTCTTTGGATAAGTCTACAGCAATTCTTCCAACTTTTGAGCGTGAATAAATGAGCATTGCTTCCACAGTAAGTGTAGTCAGAGGACAGTCTTTATGCATCTTGGCTGAATTTTTTGATGTTTGATTTTAAGACAGGAAGGCACTGTAATGATAATATGATCAGAGCTTTATAACACAAGCCATTTTTTCAATTAGGTTCATTATAGGATGGCGATGTTTGGTTACTTTGGTCAGTAATATTAACTAGTTTTGTGCTGAAGCAAGTGTTGTATAGCAGTATCAAGTTACAGTATAGTCATTGTTTGGTGGTTGTCTTGGACTATTCAAGGCAGTAAGTTGTCTGTTTTTACCACTCTGGGTTCCCAATTCAAAGATATATCTTGTCTGTGCCTATGACAAAGAAGGTAAAGAATTCTCCAACTATGTCACTTTTTACTCTTTCAGAGTCCAGCTCCTGATGGCTTGTGCAGTATGTTGGAATGATCAGTATTTGCTTAGGAAGGGATGCTCAAAGTTTGCACAGGCTTTTATACTAAGAGATGCTTGCTGATAGCTTGCCAAAAAATGGAGAAAGCACCTGTTTAGTTAAGAAAGAGCACACCATTTTTGTTCAAAATATCTATATACGCCACTATAAAATATTTTCTTAGATTTGTTTCTTTTCTTTCTCAGTTTATTTCAGGAACTGGAAACCTTGCTTTTGATCAGTTTTATCCCTGCTCCACTCTAACAAGAGTGTAACTGGAGCCTTTATTTTAGAGAGGCTATGAGCTTTTCTTCGCATAGCATGAGGCCCATGCCTTATGTAAAATTAGGATCATGGTTATAATTGGTTAATTCTCTTTCACATAAAAATATTTTAATTTTTCTTACAGGGTTTTCGTGTTTTGTTTTTTTAATTTCTCTTCAGAATATGTAGAAATACATATTTAAAGTTCTTTGGAGCAGCTGATCACTGCTCTGATCCTGTGAGTGGGCTTCTGCCTGTCAGCAGTTTAAAAATATGAACGTTGATCGTTAGATTAAATTCTTATGTACTATTTCATAGTTCCTATAACTTAATTGTATTTTTAAAAATAAATATCCTGTGGCAGTATTGTAGCCATTACTGTTTTACTAATAGCCTTTTTAGTGGGGGAATTTGTAGGTTTGTACTTGAATTGAACATTAGATTTTAACTGATGTTTACCCAAAGATGATCTGAAGCTTTTACTTTATTACAAGTGTCAGTCTGCTGCCAATACTGCAAGTATACTTATAGTCAAATTTCTGTACTCTATAAGCCGAAGAAAATATGGCATGGTTTTGTCCAAACAGTCCTGAGATAAAAAGCTCAGCATTCATGAAAAGCAAGACTACATAGGCTATTGAGTGGTGCCTAATACTAAGTAAACTCTCCCATCTGAGTTCTGAGAGAATGGCACCTCTGTAGTGAGGCTTAATCTGATGGTACTTTCCATTAAGTTTTTAGTATTGCCCAAGGCCAACTTCAGTATTAATGGCAATTGTGCCATGCATACAGATAGATTGTGACTATGAATTTTACTCAAGGGTGGTGGGTGGATGGATGTCATTGAGCTGTTCTGTTTTGAAGGAGCCCACTGAACATCCTTAAAACTATATATGCAGCAAATGTTTGTCAGACTTGCAGTGGTTTTCAATTTGATTCACTTCTGTTGCTTTTGGACATCATGAATAGTTTGTTTTACAAGTACTCTCCTTCTGCTTACAGTTATTATAATAAGAAAGGTTTTTTAAACCCGAAGCTCTCAGAACATGAATTTACGGTGTTTTTATGACAACTAGCTGACAAGTTACAGCAGGTCTAAGGATATTGGTAGTTGACTGGGTTCTAAGTAGAAAAAAAGTAAAGGGGATGGTGATTTTTTTAGACCACCAATTGTGTCTAGATCTCATCATCTTTTTTTCATGTGTATTTACTGAGGCAAAAAAGACTGAACACCACTTCCAAAACCATTTTTTATTCTTATTATGAATATACTTGATAGAAAAGGGATCTGCTTATAAAGGATAATATTGGGTACACATACCTATCTGCAATTTTATTTACCTGCATGTTGAAGGACAGCATCTTCTTTATCTGCTCTTATAAATACAAATAATTTTAGGCCATTTTTAAAGCATTGCAAATTTGGTGTGTTTACTCTGAAACTTTTTAACTTTTTGCTTGGGCTGTAAGAGATCTTAAATAGATGTTGTACATGTTACTACCACATTTGGCCTTTGTTAGGATAATTAAATGAATCTTCAGAATTATAACAGCTTTATGTATATTACTGATGCCTATCCAAACTTTATCAACCCCATATTTACAGAGAGTGATAAACCACGAACAGGAACAGGTGAACCGGTTTTAAGTTTGCACTACAGTACAGAAGGAACGACTACAAGCACGATAAAACTGGACTTCACTGATGAGTGGTAAGAAGTTAATTTTGGTTTTGACTGGTTATTGATCAGCACATATCACTAACATTCATCTAGCACAGATACAGATAAATTATTTTTCTGTATAGTATATGTATATTTTTAGGTGTATATAGACAATTTGAAATGGCTGTAGTCCTTAAGCGTTCAGAATGTAAAAGACAGTCATACTTTAACATGAAATTTATGCAAGAGCTATTTTTGTGATATTTACCATGAATCTTTTTAATGCTAACATAATTTGAAACATGCTATGTGCATCAAACCCTAGTATAATATTAGTGTTCACTTACTAAAGCAGGGTAGTACAATGATGGAAAGGTGGTCCAGGGGCTAGTGCTTTAAGTTTTAATTCTCTGCTCTACCAGACTTCTCATATGGTATTCTGCAAATTAGTCCTTCTGTGGCACAGTTCCCAAGTTGTAAAACAGTGAAATTAGTATTTCTGTGTCTGAGGAGTGTTGATGAATGCATATGGTTAAGATATCAACTTTGTGGACTGCTTAGATATTACAGCGATGGCATCCTTTTCAGATAATAAATGCATGTCTAACTGGCCTGACTTACTCCATTTTGTATTGAAGTCTATCGCTAGAGCATCTCAGGATCTCTCAAAACAACCACAATCCTTATTTTATCTCCTCTTACTTCTATTCCTTTGCTTATGTTTTCAAAATTGTTGTAGAAGACAGTAAGTAGAAATGCTTGCCGGCATTTGTTACTGGGGAAGAAAAAAACCACCACATTTAGCTACTCTCAAGTGCTGTGGCTTTAGACATAAAACATACACCTTGCCCATAGCAGTTTGGAAACTTTAAACAGTGGTCTGTGTGTTTTCACAAGAATGAAGACTTTGCCCATGTGAATCTAAAATACTGGGTGTAATGTAACATGATAATTATGTTCAACCAATCTGTCAGACTGTATTTCTCTTTAGAGTCCAAATCCAGCAAGCTTTGAAAGAATTAGTTTTGCTGTCATGCTTTTAACTAATTCTGCATTTAGTTTTGTAGTCATCTTTGTTTAATGTTTTAAGATAGGCAAATTTCACAAGAGGAACAGAGCATCAGCAAATGTTTTGTCAATTTGTCCTAGTGGTTTTTTTTAATGTAATAATAAAACATTACTACCACTGTATCACAGAAAGCAAATTTTACTAAACAACATTAATACTTTGTTTCTGTGTTTATTTTAAAACAAAATTTGAAAAATGCATTTTACACTTCAAACAGTTAATGATATAAGTGATTCTGAAGATGGAAAATTTGAATCAACAACTACCTCAAAAACAATATTAAGAAAAAGTAGAGTGTACAGGGAACGGAGATGAGGGACAGGAAAATTACTTGTTACAAAAATCTACAACTGGGGAAGAAAAGACTAAGTGAAAACTACTAAAACTTAACTTCACTTATATATTCTGTCTAATAGCAAGTATTTTAACAAATCTCTTGGGCCAAGGGTTAGCACCGTGTGAATGGCAAACATCAAATTATAATACCGAAGGAGAATGAAGGGCTAAACATCGTGATCTTTTAAGACTAATGGTAGCAATATTCAAGGCTTTAGGACAGTTCTGGTAGAAAGGCATATTAAAACAAGCAGCACATGGGATATAAACCAAAATTATGGGAACTAGAATGTGCATGATTCAATACCTTTTATTTGATAGAATAATGGGTTCTAGAAACATACATGGTGTAATAGAGAGAAACTGTCTGGATTTCCAGAAAGTGTTTGATGCTTTGCCGCATGTTGAACTTCCGTTCAAGGTGGGACAGATAGATCAATAAAGAAACTGAACATAGTGTAAGCTAACTTAATCGAGCTTTTGTAGTGGGCAGTGTAGTGTGGGTAGTGAGAGAAAGAAGTATTTTCTAGCGGGACAGAGTTGAAAGGCATTTGCAGTTCAGAGGCTAACTAAAAACATTGTGCCGAAGAATGGAATAATAGAAGTATATTCCATATACCAAAATGATGCAGTTGAGGACAAATAACAAAAACCTAATCTGAAATTTGGGAGTGTTGTGAAAATGAAATGGAGGAAGACACGGACCTACCAGTCACTTCATTCTCAATATAATGCGGCTACTGGAAAGGCAACTATGATCCTAGATGTCAGCAGCTGGGAGACTTCAGCCAAGGATGAGAATTACTGGTGCTGCTGCTCAACTCTGCTTTGTGACTTAGAATGTTGTGTGCAATCTTTGTCATGCTTTCGAGAAAACTGATTCAAATTGGCAGAGGTTCAAAGAAGGGTTATGCGGAGAACTGGGGAAACAGAAAACCTGCTATGGAAGCAGATAGTAGGGCTTAATTTAACGAAAGCACAGGGTGTTCTTTTGCTCTCTCAAAAACATCCTTTTCATGTAACTGCTGGTGTGAAAAATAACATTGAAGTAAAAACTAAAGCAGAGTAATACATGAATGTAAATTAGCATTGAGCTAGGAAGTAGATTGCTAAGAGTCAAAAAAAAAAAAAATCTTAGTTCTTAGGCTATGATTTAGTTCATAAAAGTGATTATATCATATGAGGCATGAAATAGCAAAAGTCCTCGACTTGGTGTCTAGCAGTACCCTTCTTGACTGTCCATTCAGAAACAATGCTGAAAATTCTTGATTTAGAAGAAATACTGTAAGGGCTTGTCGTGGTTTAACCCGGCAGGCAGCCACACAGCCTCTTGCTCACTCCCCCAGTGGGACAGGGAGAGAATTGGAAGGGTAAGAGTGAAAAAAACTTGTGGGTTGAGATAAAGACAGTTTAATGGAACAAAAAAGGAAGGGAAAATAGTAATAATAATAATGATAATGATAGAATATACAAAATGAGTGATGCACAATGCAATTGTTCACCACCCACGCTGACCAATAACCAAGTAGCGATTGCAACTTCCTGGAACAAGCCTACCATTCATATACTGAGCATGACGTCACATGGTATGGAATACCCTGTTGGCCAACTGGGCCAGCTGTCCCGGCTATGCTCCCTCCCAGCCTCTCAAGCGCTTGGTAGAGCATGTAAGCTGAATGTCCTTGACTATCAGGGTACTTAGCAACAACCGAAAACATCAGTGTGTAATCAACATTCTTATACTAAATCCAAAACACAGCACTAGGAAGAAATTTAACTCTATCCCAGCTGAAACCAGGACAGGGCTAACAAAAATTTTCTACATACTCCAAAACCAGTACAGCAACGAAACAGACTATTGCTCATCAAGATGAGTAAAAGCTCTCATGTTTAATGTAAAAAATAGAAGTACTGAAGTCTAGACTAGATTCTCAAGAATCTAGACTAAGCATGATTTGTGCTGCTTCCAGCAATGTAGCATATGAAATAGTTTAGTAATAACATACACAGGTAAGAAGAGACTCGTAACAGTCTAAATTCTTGAGAATCATGCTTACAATTCTCATAACTCATCTTTGTTTCCACTTTTGTCCAGCGATTTGCCTAAGTTTGAGGCCACAACACATATGTGGGACAGGAGAGAATGGGAGAGCTCAGGAACAAGGCTTTTGCATTTCCTAAAATAAGGTCTTTTCTAGAGAGTCTAAAAACATTAGTTTTGATGACATTCAGAACAGCAGCGTTACATATTTCCTGAGGAATAGTTCTCCTTATTGTAAACAGAATTGGTGTTCCACAATAATTATCTAAACGTGAATGGGGAGTAAATCTCAAGTACCAGCTTATAGTAAGTCTTGAGAAATAACAAAACTTTGAGGACTGAAAGCCGACATCGAAGTTCATGCCTCAAAAGGTACACGAATGACAGTTAATGGTGAAGAACGTGGAGAATTTTATCTGAATCGGTTTTTTAATTGGATGGGATAAGATTATGTATTAGTGTTCGGCTGACAGCTTGTAATACCTTTAATAAGATCTCCGATCATTTATACATGTAAAAAATGTGTAAATAGTGAAAGAAAGCAAATCCTTTTGAGTTCTCACAGTATTTTGGAAAGCAATGAAGAAATCCTTTAAAGGTTCAAAAAAAAAAAAAAGATAGGAAGGAGAGAACAGGGTTCTGTATGCAGAGGAATAGTGTGGGATGAGTGGTGATGGACATAATAAAAGAGAATTTTGAAATTGCTGTGAAGGTTGTTAGTTGTAGCTGCTGCCAGGAGCTATTGAATTGTGAGATTGCAATGAGAAAAACGATGAAGGTCAGGCTGTGCTATTGCAATGATCTTATCTATTTACATTATTTCTAAATTTTTTTTTTTTTTTACATGTTATGTTGCCAGGAGCAGCACAAATTCAAGCTCTAGAGGGAGTGGAAGTCATTGCAAAACTGAAGGCCAAGAAGACGCTATAAAAACAAAAGCCTCAGAAGAATCAGGGCCTGAAGATGAAAAAACAAGTAAGATACAGTGGTATTTCTGCAATGTTAAGGTAAAAATTCTGCTCTCGTATGTTCATGACTACCATTGAACACGATGGGAGTCTCATACACATGCATATGAAGGCAGAATACAGCCGTAATAGAACATGGTTGTTTTTTTTTTAGGAAAGAAAAAGATACCAACCTGAGATAGTTCTGAATAAATATAAACAAAATTAACTTATCCTGTCTTTAGTTCTAAAACCCTTATTCTTTTTTCTTAAGGACATATTCTGCCCCAATTTGTATCGAAAAATAGAACAACTGCGCTTTGCAGTCATAAATGACCGCTAGGTATTTTTTTACATTTATTTCAAGCTTTCACTGTATTTTGTTACATGTGGTTGTCTTGCTCAATTCATTGCCAAAAGGGCAGTCAAGTCAAATGACTGTTTCCAGATAAATGTTTTTTTAAAAAAAAAAAAATCCCTTTTAATAGCAGGATAGCTTAATTTCTGCTTCAGAAATAATAGCTTTCAGTAAGTGATCGTCTGTTTCAAGAGTATTAATGCTATTTTTGCAGCTAAAGTTCTCATAGCATAGGATATTAAGTATATTAAGGAACAAGAAAGAAATACTTTCTTCTTTGTTAATGTATTGACCTGGGCAACTAAATAGGTTTGTATATACTGACTTTTATGTGATTAGTATCTGAGATTTCAGTAAAGTGACATGTGGACTTTGGAGGGAATTGCTTTGATTGGTTTGATCTAGGAGTGCTAGTATCGTTTAGACTTGCTTACATTATAGATGTGGATCTAAATGAAGTAATGTGATTTAGTATTAAATTGTTTAATTCAGGAGTTCCTGATGAATCTCACAAGGAAGACGCAAGTGCTGAAGAACTGAAAACTACAGATGAAACTGTAGAGATGACAGAAGCAAGTATGTATCTGTACTCTTTCAAATATAGCTATATGAAGAGGTAGAGAATGAAAACCTAAATTTCCAATATAAACTCAGTAGGCATAATTTAACTTCTGTGACCATTTATAATGTTTTCTAAAATAGGCTATAATCATTAATGCTGTGACTTATTTTCCCCAATATTTTCTGTTTGCTGTACCAGATAAAGCTGGTCCTGAGCATTCTGGAATCCAACCAGAAGAAAATGGCCCCAGTATTGACGCTGTCTCTGGAAATGGAGTGGAAGAAGCCTCCTGTGAAAAAAGTGCAAATCAAGAAATTTCAAATCAAAGTACTGAATCCACTGCCAACTCGCTTGCTGCAAACGATGAACCTCAGCCACACCCAGAATCCTCAGGGCTTGCAACTCCAGACGAGTCCTCTACCAGGACCTCAGCTCTCCAAGAAACTGATGATAGTGATGATGATCCTGTTCTGATCCCAGGGGCAAGGTATCGAGGAGGACCAGGACACAGGTTAGGGGAATACTTATCTCTGCTATTGCTTGGCAAAATGCTTTCTTTTTTTTTTTTTTTTTTTTTAACAGAAGTTCTAGAAACCCATGCATCATATCCTTAATTAAAATAAGTTGTTCTTTGACAACTAGCCAAGAGCTTGATGGCTGAGTCTAATTTGCCTATATGTAAGATATGTATAGCTTATATTCTCCCTCTTAGCCAGGCAAGCTTCTACAGATCTAATACCTGCTTGTGCTTATTTGTTGCCTGCTGAATACCCCAGTGCTAAATATTTGCAGTTAATTTTTTATTATTGTCCCTGTAGTCATAAGTACAGAAAGTTCATAAATTTGTGTACAGGATACAGGGACCTACATTTTCTATCAACTATACTTTAGATGTTCTTACTTTGGCAAAGCAAGAGCTTTTAACTGTTGTTGTTCAGCAATGCTGTGTTTGTCTGTAGTATATACATTAAGGCTGATGTGTTCAGTTTTTCATTCTTGCTTCTTTTTCTCTGAAGGAGAAACTCTGTAATTCTTTTCCTTTTGTTGGTTATTGAATAACAGTATGTACGGCAGTAAAAAAAAAGGGTAGATTACTAGTTGTCATTAATGAAAGATGCATTTAGTAAGCTTTGTGTATTTTTTTCTTGTAAAATATAAACAGCTGTACATACTTGTTTGATCATTCAGTAAACTTAGCCCGCAATTTGGTATAGTTGGTTTAATACCTTGGTTCGCTAATTTCAATTTTTGGACTTTTTAAAAGCTGTAATAATTATTTAAGCAACATCTCTATTGTTAGACTTAAGAAAATACCTTTTTTACTTGTTTTAGATGTTATGTAATCTAGTGTCAGATGCCGTAGCTTTACCCCTATCCTGTTCAAAGGCAGCATTATCTTTCTATTAATTTCTTACGCTAGCAATGCAAATCCTTTACAGGAAGCATTACAATATGTATTCATTAGGAAATCAGAAATAATTTAATAGTTGTATATAGAAAAGGTTTTGAATAATTTGCAGTTAAAAAAAAAAAAAAAGTAGTAAGCCACCACATTGTCAGTAGTGAGAACAGTCAGTGGTTGCTTATTACATATCACGAGTAATTCTGCTCAGTAAAAGACAGTTTTTATGAAAAAGCCAATATATACAGATTCTGTCTTAATCCATTAACTTTCCATGCAATACTAAGTAATTGTAGATAAATATCTAATGGCAGAAGTCATTTCCACTGCAAAGCCAATCTTCATTACTATCTAGAGTTTGAAGAGCAAGCTGTGAAAAGCCCTGCAATTTCAGTCCCTATTTTAGCTTCTCTTCATGCACCTTATGTTGTCTCTGTGATGTAATAGTTTTTGTAGTAATTTAATAAGAATGACACTTCCAGGTATCATATAGCTGTTACAATTTCCCACTAGTGGGGACATCTTAAATGAAGTTACACTTCATCTGACATGTTTTTTTTTTTTTTCTTTCTTTGTGTGCAGTGAGATTTCTTCCTGTAGCAGTTTAAATTTATCATATAGGAAAGATAATTCAGCTAAATTAATGATATAATTAAAATTCTTTATGCAGCCCCCTGCTACCTTATTCTTCCCCCAAATAAAATCTGACAAAAGTTGTTGTGTAGTCAATACTGGTTTAGGATTGCCTTCAGGCTTTCATTACTTGGGTTTAATGCCTGACCAGTTCATTTTGTTCTGCTTTTGCGTGTGTGCAAGCAGTGAAGTTTTCTAGTTTAACTTCTGAGCAGTCAGATATACATTTACATTACGTTCCCTGCTATTCTTCTGGTTTCGGGAGTTTCTAAATGCCCTCTGAGATACGGAAGAAAAGTAAGACATCCTATGTGTGCTCAAAGGAATTTGGATTTCCAGAGAGAAAGCAGGCACTGGTGGTCTTAAAGGCTAGCTATAAGCCCTCTTAGTATTTATCTCTCATATGAAATAGAGTGAAAAGAACTGGAAGTCCTCTCTACTACTACTGCAACAGTTGTTATAGCATATAATCCCTTTCATAAACTGATCAAATTTATATAAAATCCCCTTGGCCCCTTAACTAGTGGGAAGCTACCTCAAAACATTGCTGCTATAATGGGTATAAATAGACTAAAGTTAGTAATTTTGTTTTGTGCTAACATACTGTTTTGATTGAAATAATTTTTTCATGCCCAGTGCTTATCATTTGAATGATGTTCATCCTGTCCATTTTCAGCTTTTGTCTCACTAGACTAAGAGTGCCAAGTTTTTCCTCACTCTTAGCAGTAAAAATTTGTGGTTTTCGTGTCTGTGCTCCTCCATGTTCTGCTTCTTTCCTGAATATGGTAGACCAGAATTATGCACTCTGCACTGTTTGGATTTTGCTAGGTTTAATGGTATGAGTATTACTCTTGGTCTAGAGAAGATTCTCTGAGACACAAGTGAGCTGTAGTTATATCCTTCTCCTCTCTTGTTTATGGCTTTCTCATAGTGGTGGCTTGTGGTCAGACACAAGATCAATTAGTATACTGCAGTCTTTCCTACTTTATAATTTCTTATTAATGTGTTCTTATCTTTCACCAGAAGGAAGCTCAGAAGTGTATGACTGTCAATTTTATACTAGTGAATTTCTCCCCATGTTTTTTTCTCTAGGTCCTACAGTCCCTCTATATTCATAAAGTTACCCAACCTCATGTCCTTGATGCACTGCATGAGTACATTCCTACATTTTGCTCAAAGACTATTAGCAATATATTGAACAAAATTGCCTGCAAGACTGGTGCTTAACTCTACCAGTATGCTTCCTTTAGGCTTACATTTTCTCTTTTCTCACTTAGTAAATGGTATTACCTAATACTAAATCGTTTACTAAATCTCATTTTCTCAAGTTTATCTAATAATTTAGTTTCCAGTGTGTGATCCTGTAAGATAATTAATGGCATTAATATGGAAGTAATAAGTAGATATTTTCATTTTCTAGAATATCTAGGGGGGAGTTGCTTTGGGGCTTTTTTATTTGCTTGTTTGTTTTTTTCCTTTCTGGAGAAGGTTGTAAGGCTAGCCTGCAATATCTACCTTTTGTGAACATATCTTATGCAATGGCGAAAAAAATGTTCAATTCTAATTTTTCTCTAGGACAAAAAATAAAAAAGAGGCTGTAGCCTTCTGAAACAGAATGCTAAAAGCTGTTTGACTAACAAGCCTTTTCCAGTATATAGCATTACTAGTTTTATCTACAACCAGTTTCAGGTTTCTTTAGGTTGTGTTTTTTATATACTTAATAACTAGCTATTGTTTATATTGAGGAGAAACTGCAGTTGGGAAAATGAAGATAAAGGAAACTGTCTCGGAGTCATTTTCCCACTGTAAAGTACAACTTTCTCAGTTGAGAAAGGAAGGGTAGACTTCTGATTCTTTACTCTGAAATCATGATCGTAAACTTCCTCTTAAGGAAAAGAAGTGGCAGATAATACCCTTTTGATAGCTCTGACAGTACCCGCAGTTAAATAAATGGAGAACTTCCTGCTGCATCAACTCCGCTGGTCTCACTTTAGTTTTAGTAAGATGGATGTAGATTTCAGATTTATGAATAGAATGTTGTCCATTTTGCAAATCTAATGTTTACAGAGCTTCCATTTTTTGAACTTTGGGTACAAATCCAACTTTTAATGTTTTCAAACTGAGGATTGGGTCTTTTTCTCTCTCTTACATAATAGATGAATAGATATAAGGGACATAATCTCTTTTTGTGGATGCTTATAAATCTCAAAACAAAATGAGGATAGATAGTTTCTCACCAACTAACCTGAAATTGAACTGTCAGGAAAGACTATGCAACAGATACGGAAACGCAAAGTTTGCACCCGCTTTAATATTTTGAAAAGGACTTACAATAGTAGCAGCAAAATGTGTAGAAATACCATGATCCTTTGGTTGATAAATTGGCTAAGTCAGCTGAATGTTGACTAGGAATCAGCTAGGATTGGTTTTGACACAGAAGGACATTTCTTTGAAAGAAATAATTGAGAATGTGACATCTGACTTTTTTCTGTAGCATTTCTGTAGCCACTGAGCATCACTATAGGAATGGTGAAGATCAGTAACTAAAAGAAGCTAAATCGTTATTTAATTTTTTTATTGTCATTGGGCTAGTCAATACATGTTCTTTTTAACAAAATGTATAAGGAACTGCACAGAACACTTCTAAATTTAAAAAAATGAAACCTGTTTTGTACAGCAGAGCAGTTTAGCTAGATACTTAACAGAGAAAATAACCTTCTGGGCATTTTAGGGAATCCACAGGAAAAGATCCCTTCTCTTACAAATATGAGGAGATATGCAGGTTTTTAAGTCTCGAAGTATGCACATAGCATATCTTCTTTAAAACATACTAAGTTCAGCAAATTTATTTGGAACAGAGATAGATAATATGGCTTGCCTTAGCACCGTACTTTGTAATCTGCAGGGGAAAAAAAATAATCTATGCAAAATGTATGTTCTTCGTGCACGGAAAGTGCAGTTTTTAATGGATTGATCTTAATTTTCACAAATTAGTCAAAACAACTCTCTGAGGGCTGCCTACCTACTTAAATGACTGAATTAATTTTGTTTGGACTTTGACAGAACTGATCTATGAGCAGAGGCTAAGCCTGGAAAATGTTAAACTAGTGGGTTAAAATTTCAAACAAATATGAATGTAAAATGGAAATGATTACACAGCTGCTTCCACTTCTACTATGATCAATGAAGAATTAGTGCATTTTATAAGATCAACTTTGTGTACTGTTATGTAATCTGAGTACTATTTTTGCTGAAATCAAAGTAGTCTCATATACTAACACATTGAGAAGGAGTCTTCTCAGTTGGAATATGTAGGAATTTTGTAATAGATGCTAACCTTTTAAAAACATGATACCCAGCATTTTTGAATGACTTCAGTTGTTGTTCCCTTTACTAGATATAATATCAGAGGAACAGCGATAGGTGATAGAATAATGAGGTAATTAATTATTTTCTTCCTCCCCTCCTCCTTTTTATTGCCGTATAATGGATTTATCAGGTTCTTGTTTTTCATATCTAACTGGCATTTTAAGAATTGCTATACTTTAAATGTTATGAATTACAGAGCATATTGCTTGAGTTCTATTTAGCTGCATGTATTGCATGGAAATTGGAAAGAAATGGCTGTGTATACATTTAACAACCTATTAACCTTTTTATTGTGTGCCATAGAAATTAATGGAATTTTAAAAGTGTGTAGTTTGTGAAAAGCAAATACCTTTTTTTATTCAGCTGCTGAGGAACATGTTATATTTGCATGTGCCACTGATGACTTGCTTTGTCTGGTAGTAGAGAACACCCAGTTCTGGAAAAAATATAAGAATACATGTATCAAAGACAGTTTATATTTTTTGCCTGAACAAGGTTATGGAAGGAGCATAATTATTAAAGCTATATTTGATAATACATATTTAGCAAGATACATGCTAAATCTTATACAATATTTCTTTTAATGAAGTTAAATGAAAAAGTCACTTGATCTCATATTCCTCATTGAAATACTTGAATGAATTAATTGTAAGAACATATAAGGCAATTTGGGCAATTGTGTTTGGCCACATGCCATAAGAGGGAGAAACTATCTACTGTGATTTAATGCCAACGGCTATATATAGGGGAAATGGCACAAAATAATTCTAATGATAAAAATTAACATTTTGTCTTCGTGTGGCTGGAAAGGAAAAGACTCAGGATGTGGTTTCATAAAAGACTTATCCTGAGTCCTATATTTTAAATGCCTACAGGACAATAGCGCAGACGTGTATTTCTTTGTCTTATATTCCAATCTTAGCTGGAATTGGAATACATGGATTTAACTTGGCAACTTTGTTAAAGGTTCAGGAATCTGTGTACTTTTTGTACTTTAAATTTCACAGTAGGCATTCTTTCTATATTAAACATGCTTACCATGGAGTTCTTCAGCTCTTCAGTACAGCCCATGGGAATATTTGTTTCATATTGCTATAAGTTTAATATAAAAATGAATTATGCATTCAGCATAGAATTTTTTATCAGTATATTTTTCTCTGATTTTCATTGTCATTCTGCAGCATATCAGGTGAAAATTTAAAAATGTTTTGTAGCTGAGAATAGTTGGAACATTGTGTTGGAGAGCCGGGAAGTGACTTAGGAGTGCATTACAATAAACATTTCTTTTCATACGATCAGCAGTGAAATAACTTGGGCTTTAGGGTAGAGTCAGTGTGCTGTTAACACGATGGTTTTGCCCTTGTTTTTGAACTATCTTAATGCTTGGAATTTGACAGCAGTAGTAAATCTTTTCCATAGGTTCAGAGGCTTCTAAAAGAACATGCTTATTTGGTAATTAAAATCAGAAATACAATCAAATCTTGATATTTAGAAAAGGGACCTATTTTAATATGGTGGTTGTGGGTTAACCCTAGCAAGCAGCTCAGCCCTACACAGCCGCTCGCTCACTCTCCCCAAGTGGGATGGGGGAGAAAATCAGAAGGGTAAAATAGTGAGAGAACTTGCAGGTTGAGGTAAAGACCAGTTACAATGGCTTATTAATTACTCACCTTCCTGAGCTGGATTTGACTTTGGTGATGATAGCCAGCTTGTTAAGACACATGGTTGGAATTCTTGGGCAGGAGCATGGTAGCTGGCAGGTGGATTCCTCTACACAGTCAACAAAGAAATAAGGCATCAGAAAAATAGGTTCTAAATTAGTGATTATAAGCCTTAGGTTCCCTGCAGTTGTTTTGGATAGAGAAAATAGTCCAAATGAGAAGATGGCAACAAGAGGGGAAAAAACATAGTATCTTAACTTGAAAGAACAGAAGAGAAGGAACCAGGGTTTCTTGTACTTAGCAAAAAGAGACAGTGTTTGTCTGTGTGTAAGTAAATTTGGAAACTTAAGAAGTGATAAAAATCCGTAATATTGGAGGAATCAATACTGAGCTCAATACTCAATGCAGAGCTGAGACAAGACGGATGGAAAAAGGAAGCAAATACCTGTGAGCTTTACAGTCAACTGCTGCAGCCTAGCTCAGGAGACGATCGGTCTGTGATAATGGTGTTTGGAAGAAGCAGGGTTATCTAGGGTACCAGATTAATTTTATGGCAGCAACTACATCTGGACCTCTAGTGGAACAAAGTTTGTGGCAGAATTCCTGTAGACTGTTTACAGATTCAGTTGATGGATAATTGATCAATTTTCCCTCTTTTGAAAACCATATCATTAATTTTGACTGTCTCTCTTCCAACTAGTCAATGAGCATAGTTGTTTTACAACATGCAGGGCTAGTTAGCCAGAAATTGTTGAGTAACATAGATTGGGAACTGAGGTCTGCAGCTCTCAGGAAAAAAAAATTGTTTTAAAAAAGAGCAATATATATGACATATTGTGCTTTAAGAAAAAAGCTAGTTATTTAATTGTGCAAATTTTCATTTAAAAAATTCCTTATTACACTTCAGAATTTCTAAACATGCAGAAAATGCCCTATGTGACAATTTAAAAAAAAAATTTTTTTTAAGGCTTATATGTTTACATCTTTTCCATTTCTCTCGATCACAGGGTTTTTGTGGTTTTGGGTTTTGTTTTTTTTTCTTTTGAACCTGTATTTGAAAGAATATAGTGGTTTCACTTCTAAATCCCTGTTCTACTCATCTAGGGCTTAGTTTAAACAGGCTTTTGATAATTAATGTTTACAACAATCGACTTTCATCAGCCAGGTTTGAAGTCTTCATAAGGGGAAAAGTTGTGCTCTGGTTCATGTCTATATTCTTACTTCTGGAAGTAATATTTAAAAAGTATCTTTCCACAAGGCATACTCCATTGAAGTAATGAAAGTACCATGCATCATCTTGGGCTCAATCTTACTAAGACTACACACACCAACTTTATTGTAAGATACTGCGCTAAGGTACCACAAAATTTGGCAAAACACTTAAAAAGGCTTTATACCTACAGACCAGACAGTAGTACTGAATTATTCTGAAGTCAGAGCACTACCTACAGTATGAGGGCATAACTAAAACAAAGTTCAGTTTCATTGGCTTTACAAGACCTAAGGTTTTCTGTACCATAAAATTAATAACATTAATCTATATCCAACATTTCTCAGGCATCTTCATTATTTGATGCCTGAATGTGAATACATAATACAACTGTATCAATTGATGGAGTTGCCTGAGGAGTGCCGATACAACGTGCATAAATTCCATTATCTGACATTCTGTGCTTAGAAGAGTACACGGTTTGGAAGGGAAGGAGCAGCTCACAGTCAGGCTTAGCTTAGGCTGAACTTCAGAAAAGTAAGAATTGCACAGCACGCTTCTGTATCTGCTGATGCTCCAAGAGATTAGGCTACTAAGTTTATGTTGGCACAGACAGGAATTGCTTATCACAAATACAAATGAAAATTAAAAAGCCACGAAAACAAAAATACTGGATTTTTTAATTGTTTTTTGTATGACTTAAAAAATGTATAAAAAAATCTGTACTTATGGAAAAGTAATACTTCTCAGAGAGAATCCTTTTTCTTGTAGTGTTCTTTGTTCTGAAATGTCATTAGATTGGGCTCATATTTATCTTTGCTGGAAAGACTTGCCTCTGCCAGGTTCCTGATTTTAGCAGTATGTTACTAGAGTGCCTGATAATGGTATCACAGTAATAGCCATGTGTGCTTGGCTGCATTCTCCCTGTTGCAGGTAATGATCCACTTTACAAGATAACTAAATATCAATCCATTCATGCCTTTTAAAATAAGATCCAAAATCAGGATTTTAAATTCAGAGCTGAATTTAGTTGAAAGATGGTCTTTACCAAAATTTGCTTCTGTGCTTTTGCTTTTATTTAAAAAATGCATGATTCTGACTGCTGAATAGTCTTGAGGTTTTTTTGTAATGTCTGCATTCAAGCCTAGGGGAATTTAGAGGAGGAGATTAATTTTTCTGGAGAAGCTAAGGTGAAAAATTATGCAAGAAACTACTTTGGGTTTCCAATGAGTTACTAGAATACCATCTTCTAATCCCAAGACTTGTTACTGCTATCTAGCAAGTAACCCTTCTGAAAGAGCTAGATAAGTCTCCTGCTTTGTCAATCCTAATGATGTTTAACTTCTCAGCTTTTTCACTGCACGTCTTTTATTAATTAATTGATGTGGATAAATACCCTGAAAATACAAATAGCAATCATAGTAAGTGATAGGTGTAAGGCTAGCAGGTGTGCTTCTGAAACCAAAAGGGTCTTACTGTGCTGAAGAGCCGTGTGTGCTTGTTCCAAAGCTGTTTGATCACTGATGGGGTTGGTAGCAGAGTAGTTGTTATTACATGATTCTTGCTTTTACTTTCTCACACAAAAACCACCTTTTTTTAAGAACAAGTACAAAACCAAATATGTACAAATAATTGTTTAAAGTTTCTGTAAATGTTTTATGTAGCCTATCATATACGTGCCACCCTTCGTTTTCCTTCACATAGAAGTATAGAATAGAACTGATGCGGAGAATAATTCTGTGATCTTTAAAGCACAGTAGATAAAGAACATGGGCTTCTTTTTTTTTTTCTTCCATTGTATGAAGACTTTGAAGAACCCTCTTCTTAAATCTGTTGAAGATTAAAGTTGAGACTCCATAGATTATAAGGAGTAACAAATAAATACAATATATTTATTTAATGTAGCATAAGAAGGAGGAATTAGAAAATTGCCTAGATATAAGATTTTGAGGGGATAGAAAACTCTCACAAAGGAAGTAGTAGTCTATCTTTTCTGAGATTGTTTGCTAGACAAACTTCTAAGAAATTTATTATAATACATAATACATGATAATACATGATCCACTGTTAAGTGGATCTATTGGCTAGTGCTTTCAAATCTCTTCTAATTACTATAAAAAATAAGTATTAAAATATCTTTTAAAAGATTAGCTGTATTAGATGATCTGTCTTAGTATGACAGTTTGTGGTTTGTTTTTTGTTTTGTTTTGTTTTTTAAAAAATCTGTATTAATGATTCATTATTTGCATTTATTTTCCGTCTTTGCCTAGGATAACACCTACTTTACCTTAATTTTTTTGGTCCAACTTTCTCGTATGACAAAAATGAAACAAAAATCTAAGCAGACCACTGGCCGAGAGAATTAGTTATGAGATAGATCTGGTGGGTTTTGGACTTGTTGCAAGAGTCTCCAGGATCAATGACTAAAACACCATACCACGTTACTTGTGGACAAATTCAGGTTACTAGCTTTCTGGTAGCAGTGTTCTGAGGTTGCAAATATATTCAGTTCTGGCTCAGTTTTCTTTTCAGGACCGTATAAATTCCTGTAATAGTTTGACTCCATGCATTCTGCTAAAATCTGTACCTGCTCTTTCTTGAGAGTGGCATTCCCCTTGGACTGTGTTCAGGACCTCAAAGCTAATAGCAACACTGACATGGAATAAAAGAAGAAAAAGAGTTAGGTGCAGGTGCTGGGATGTGACAGTTTGTTTATAGCTGGAATTATGGGGATCTGCAACCTTAGAGCTAAACAGAAAAAATTTGGCACCAGGGTCTTTTCACAGATTAATCGAAAGTAGATTCCTGGAATTAAACATCCACAAAATAAAAAATATATAATTTAGCTGATTATTCTAGGAAATCTTCAGCTGTATCCCTCACTGTTAACGTATGGGATAGTTGCTACAATAATTGATCTCAAATCATCTCTTGCCTTAGTAGGAACTTTTTTAAAGCTGTCTAAATTTTGAGTCTTGTCATACAGAAATAGTGAAGAGAAATACATTTAATGAAATTTTGGGGAAAAACCAAATGACACTGGAAGGCGCACTAGATCCTTAATAACTTTTTAAATTTTAAAAACTTCTGTTTTGGCATAGATTTTTCAGTTCAGAATTTTGCTACCTCATTATGGGTGGAGGATATCTCTAGCACAGAAGAACAAAATAGCATGTGAATTTTGCCAACAGCTGAAGTTTGTTCTTCAGAGAGGGAATAAAATGTTGCATCACTTTGACATTATGCTGTCTTGCATGCTATTCTTGTTCAAAGCCAGGATGGAAAAAATTAAAGTCTGTAATTTTACATTTGGGATAATGTTGATGTCTGTTCCAAACTTATGGAGAATGTGTTTGAGTGCCTAATTACTATTTTATAGTCCTTTTTGATAGCCCATTTCAGTGTTTAGAGATGGACTTTCAGTAGTGTTCTCTTTGTCTGCAATTTATAGACGATCTGCTGTTGCCCGCATTCAGGAGCTCTTCAGAAGGAGGAAAGAAAGAAAAGAAATGGAAGAACTGGAAACATTGAATATTAGACGTCCTTTAATAAAGGTGGTTTATAAAGGTCATCGGAACTCCCGAACAATGGTACAAACTCTTTGTCTGTTTTGGGAACTATAGAGATTTTATGAATCAGTGTAGCTGCCACATTGATATGCTTGCCAAAAAGGATATCGTAATGTATTGTAAGCGCTTTTTCTTGTATATTTGGTTGGAAGCCATATAATTTTCTCTAAATGAAAATTAAAATTAGCGTGACTCATGTCACTGTTAGGCATTTAAGTTTTCTTGAGTTTAAGACTCTCTCCCCTTAACTTCCTTTGAAATCTTGGGTATTTTTCTTAACTTCTTTTTCATTTTGTCTGTCAGCTTAAGTGGTATAAAATGTGCCTACCTTCAAAATTATGATTTAATCCTCGCTTTCCCTTCCAAGCTCTTTAAAGGTGAAGATTAAGTAGTAATTTTGAACAGCCTGGAAGGGAAAGTGAGAATTAAATCATTGTTTTGAAGAGCTTTGACATCTCCAAATTAAAAAAAAAAAAAAAAGGAGATAGTGCTAGTTATTAAATTGTAAACTAACTATTAGATACTCTGTCTTTTTCATACAAAATACTGTATTTTAAGAAAAATGCAGTTACTGTGTTTGTAAAGCAGTGGTGCATGAGAATCAAATGCTGTTTTGCTTGCTATTTCTTTTTTTGCTTTTAACAGTATTTCGAAGATGTGAAGTTCTGAGTATTAGGTGGTATTTTGGAGAAGTAGCAGGTGTATTATTTTGCAGATGATCTGAGGAGTAGTCCCTCTACCTCCAAAAGCAATTTTCTAGAGTTTGTGTGAATGACTTTGATTACAGTGGGGGAAAATGCTTCAGTAAATGCACGTTTCAGTCTACAAAAGCCACAAGGCTTAGAACAAACTTTGATTAATGACAGAGTTTTGCACTGTATTTCAGAAATTAATTGTAATTGCTCAAAACCCCATTAGTTTAAAAGTCATAGCATCCAGCACTGTGTGTTAGTTAGGTGCTATTAAAACTAAGCTGCGTAAGTGATCTTAATTCAGTCTGCATCTGCGTATGTGTTATTATACAGATTATTTCATGGATTTTGTTGTTTGGTTTCTTTGGAATGTGGGTTAGTGTTTTTGTTTTTGTTTCACATGAGCACCTGTGATGAGGAATGCACACTGTGGAAGATGATGTAATTTTCCCTGTTGGTTTCTATGGTGGCAAACTTCATTTTAATTATTTTTTGATCGATACCCTTTTTCCTACAAGGCAACGGCTGATGGTATTTCAAGGAGACAGCTTAGAGAGGTCTTGTTTCCTACACACCTGAGCAGCCCAGGGATAAAGTTGTCTTGTCAATTACATGAACATGAACTATTTTAACACACAGGCACGTATGTGTGTGTATATATAGATATACATACATATATAAAAGGAGAGTGAATTAAGGTTATGCAGGCAAATTAAATAATTCTGGTACTTCCTTACTTTTGCGAACTTAATTTGGCACTTACATTTTTTTAATAAGCGTATTTTAAGTATGATTCTTTTATTGCTAGAAAGCAAAAGATAAGTAGCATTATATTGATGTTTGTTTGCACCATTGGCGGGGTTGGAACATTTTTAGGTTCAGCACACAGATCCCTGCCATGTAACCGCGCGAATGATGTCATTAGAGTACTGGGTGTTACCATTTTTTCATGAAACAAACCTGGAATTATGGTAGCAGGGGGTGAGATGGTAGTGGAATAATGGGGGGTGGGATTTCTTTTTTCTTTTTAGCTGTTGGAGGAAAAAAATGCTCGTGAGCCCAAAATCCCTTTCTTCTTCTTCAAAATTTGTCTTTTGCCATGTGCCTTCATTTCTGTGTCTCTCCTGTCTCTTCTGCACTATTTTTCCCTCCAGTCCTAGTCTTATCTCCTTTCTCATATATGCCATTCTTCCTCTATTCCACTCACCCCACGTCTCAAGTCCCCCTTTTAAAATACTGACTTTAAAGAAACTTTTCTTCAATAGAGCATCTGTGTGTACCTAATAAATGGGATAAGTTGTGTATGCATACAGTAGAATTGAGTGTGTATATGAGTTTGAAAACAAAATTTTTAAATGTGCTGTTAATTTATGTGGTACTAAAAGTAGGTTTTAAGAATATTAGAAATGTAAAATCAGCAGTTACGTAAGAGAATACAAGGAAGCAGGAAGAAGTCATAATTGAGAATTAAAATATAAAGTTATTTATTATTGGAGATAATTTAGATGTACTTATAACAGGATAATGAAAAATATATATTAAGAGAAGCTATAAGAGAAAAGCTGCCAAAAATTAAATATATTGGAAACACCTTTCACTACAGAATCGAGGAATGCAGTTTCTCTGTCTTATTTTTAGACATCAGGATGACTTTATTGCACTGACTGCAATCATTGGTACATATTCTACAGACAAAGATCTAGCAAGCCTGAAATTTAAAACTGGACATACTCATACTGGACATAAAGTACATATTTTTAACAGTGGTAAGGATTCAGCTTACTAATATGATTTTTTTATCATGGTGATTTTTCAGTCAAGATAGCTGGGGCAAAGCACAGAGCAAGACAATGTCTCTGTCCTTTTCTCCAGTGCATTTTCAGAGAAAACTATGCAAAAAGAAAGAGAAGGATGCAGGCACTGTCCTCTTTAGAGCTGTATTATGATGTGTTACTTGGAAAATAATTCCATAGTAGGATTCTGTGTAAATGTTCTCAAACTCAAAATTCTGTCCCTTATGCTGGAGATATTCTTAAATACCAAAAATTAGGAACTTATTTTATGCTAAACTTCAAACACTGGACATCATCTCTGTGAACTCTGAAAGCTGCTGTGTAGGAAATTTCTGTTTACATAGATATCTCTTTTGCCCAGTGTATGTCAATTTAAAGAGTTTCTAAGAGATACAGGTAACTGTTTAAGGTGTAATCTGGCATGTAGGATTACATTTTTAACTTCCAGACTCTGTTCTCCAGCACAAACATCGGACTATTGTGGAGCTTTCAGCTCACATCTTGTGATTGAGTTTTGACTGTTCTTGAAGCAATGTCCCTCCTCCCTCTGCCACCCCATGTAACCTCTCACCCTGTAGATGATGGAGGACAGCAATGGAGAAAGATACTGCTGCCTAGCCTGTTCCTATTTTAAAAAGTTTAACAATGGTTATTTTGATGTCCTACTCTGAGTAAAATCAGAATTGATTTCTGAAGAAGACTCTAATCATTAGCGAAGGAAGTGACCCATTCTTGTTTGCTCAGACCAATTGTTTGGCTTCATTTGGGTTACTTCTTTTTAGGAAGGGAGGGCGAGAGAGGCCTTGGCATGGAAAGATTATTCTACATTTAACAAACCTAATAGTTGCTTCTTGAAAAAAATATTCTAGGGTAGCTTTTTTTGGCTTAGAAATTGAATAAGCCACATTCTTTCAGGGTGTTATCATAAGGGTATCTTGAATGTAACAGGTATAGAGTAACATCAGCATTATATTTCAAGGAAATGGATATCTGCTACTACTGCCACTTTTTCCTGGCCTGCAATTTTTCTGTCATTTACATGATCATTTTCATTGTAACGCTACCCTGTTTCATAGGACAGACTGCTTCGGTTGCCTTTGGTTCCAAAACTCATGAGATTGCAGATGTGTGAAACACTCAAGGAGTCTGGATTTTCCCACTGAATTAGTAAATACACAATTAATAAAGAATACAGCATTTACTACACAATTAATTATTTATAAATAAACAACTTTTAAGAAATAAAAATAGTATAGTCTAATATAATTAATAAATATATGAATCCATACAAAAATATAACTAATATGGATAAATGATCACCATATAATACATTATTCTTATAATCCTATGACACTACCACATTTTGGAGGGAGGGATGGGAACAAAAAGGAGAAAAAAGTTCAGATTTATCTACTCGCTTGTCTCCCAAAGACTTTTTCAAGTCAAGTACAGGTCAAGCTAGCTATCTTGTCATTGACTGTATGTATCTGCTATTTTCTTTAATTCTCAGAATCAGGGACAAGACACTAGTCATTCTGAGGGGAGAGATGGTCACTTCATTAGAAAAGTGTTCTCAGCATTGTTAGCAAATGCGTATCCAGAACAATGACGTTGATGAGCCATGAATATTTTTGGAGCTTAAGGCATTTAAATACCTACTGAATTATACCACTTCACACAAGGAAAGGGAAATAGACGATGTAATAAACCATTATATAGTATACTAGCCTAAAGCATGAGCATACTGTTCCTTAAAACCCCGCTTTTCCTTTTACCCAGAGGATGATGTTCCTCTCTTCATCGCATGGAGAGAAGGAGCAGAGGCTGTGCATTGATGGCAGGGGAAGGAAGGCAGAATGCAACAGGAAGCCTTTGCCGTCTCAGCTGAGACGGTCCCCTGCTCCAAAGGAAGCCTTCCATCAGCCTCCGACAGCTCCTCAGCGCTGTCAGAGCTTCCTGGAGAAGCTGCCAGAAGACAGCCCAAGTGCACGCTGTCTGCTTCACCTCACTGACTGTGAGGCACTGCGACAAACTATACAGTTGTGGTGAGAGGTGGCTGGTTTTCTGGAAGCCTTCTCAAGGACCTTGGATCTTTCTGCAGTACTCTTCAGTCACTTTGGAAAGTGACAAATCTGCTGTCATCTTATTTGTTTCCAAACTGCTCAGTCTGCCCCAACTCCTCTTCTTTTTTCTGTTAGCAGCCACTTTGCTATGGAGATCTTTAACCTTCTGAATTTTCTGTTTTTGATAATTTTTCTTTAAATGTTTCCTGTAAATTTTCTTAAATGTTGTTTCTGCATTTGCAGAGCTCTTACTTCAGAGGCAGTGTTACTGCAGAAATGGGAGTATACTCTTTGATGTGCTTTCCAAGTTAATCTTATAAAGTAATTGTTATTTTTGTTTTTACTGCAGATAAAGGAAGCCAATTTTTGGGGATCTAACTTTGTCATGAGTGGTTCAGACTGTGGCCATATTTTTATATGGGATCGACATACTGCTGAACATCTCATGTTGCTGGAAGCTGATAATCATGTGGTGAACTGTCTTCAGCCTCATCCATTTGACCCAAGTAAGATGATAATTTTTCACAGTCTGCATGTTCAGGTTATCTGTAGTAAAGCATTTTAAAGCGCAGTCTTAAATTCTTTGCTCAGTAGATCATTGTAATGATGAATGAACTATTGTTCATTTTTCCCATGTAAATTAGATAATACTACTTTTAATTTTGTCTTTTACTAATGACCTTTGGCCCTTAAAGCCCTCCTTACTCAATAATGTCTTGGAATGAAAACATTACTGACATAGTATTTATAGAAAGTTAAGATGTAGTAAGAAGAATCTCCATTTCTTGCTCCCCTCAATATATTAAATGTTTTCCGTGACACTAATGAGGGAATTATGGGGTCACTGAAAGGCCAGCAACGCTTCGGGAATTGATATTGGAATCTGGTTTCTACTTGGCTCTGTTAAAAAAAAAAAAAAAAAATTGTGTGAAGTGGGTGTCTCAGTCTCACTGGCTTTGTGAGATCAGAAGAATGAATAAGATTCGTAGAAATTCTATTAATTTGTATTTAGGGGAAAATATTTAGAGAATAGATGGACCAAAGTAGTAGAAGGAGTCATGTGTCACCTGACGTGTAGATGGAAAATCTGAACCATTCTGCAGCTCCTGACAGAGTCAAAGAAAGTATTCGTGTTATTTCTTTTTTCATAGCTTATATGGCTGTAGAGTAACAGTCAGCTATAAATAAATAAGCAAATAAAGTTATAATAATACCAGAAGAGGCTGGTTTTTTTTCGGACAGTTTATGGAAACGTGGAATACCGCACTACATCGGATAAGCCTTGAACTTTTCAGTGCTTAATTGAAATTGTGTTCCTGTACATGTCTGGAGTGTGGCTAGGCTGGACACTACTTTGGGAAGCACTTTCAAAATGCCCTGTAGCTTTACTGATTTCTTGATGGAGTGCAACTGTCTCCCTGTCACACACTGAAAATATAATGAAGAGGTCATCCTCCTTGTAGGACAGTTATTCTTGTACAGATCTTTCCATGGAATTTTTATTCCCATAGTGGTTTTGTGCAAAGATCTAGAGAATGTTCTGCAACTTTGTCTTCCATATTTTAACAAGCGTTTATAAGAACATCCACTGCTTTTTATATTTGAATATCAAATAAATTTACATGAAATATACTGAAATTATCAAATGTCGAAATACATTTGAAATCATGTTGCTTCTGTCTTTGTACCTGGGTCTACAAATCCTAAGGCTTTGTTATTAATGCATGTACTTACCAGGCCGTCAGCAGAAATACATTAGTAGTGGCTGGGTTTGTTCTTACTTTCTGCTCCTATCTTATGTATATCCTAGTGCTTTTTTTTTTTTCATTTAAAAAAGGAGGCTCTTGAT